>NW_027211180.1:0-54277 GCF_029030835.1 Brachyistius frenatus
AGATAGGTAGTTGTGACATAGATAGTTTGTTGTGAGGTAGATAGGTAGTTGTGACGTAGATAGGTAGTTGTGACGTAAATAGGTTGTTGTGAGGTAGATAGGTAGTTGTGACATAGATAGGTTGTTGTGAGGTAGATAGGTTGTTGTGAGGTAGATAGGTTGTTGTGAGGTAGATAGGTTGTTGTGACGTAGATAGGTTGTTGTGACGTAGATAGGTTGTTGTGACGTAGATAGGTTGTTGTGATGTAGATAGGTTGTTGTGAGGTAGATAGGTTGTTGTGAGGTAGATAGGTAGTTGTGACGTAGACAGGTTGTTGTGACGTAGATAGGTTGTTGTGAGGTAGATAGGTTGTTGTGACGTAGATAAGTTGTTGTGACTTAGATAGGTAGTTGTGACGTAGATAGGTTGTTGTGACGTAGATAGGTCGTTGTGACGTAGATAGGTAGTTGTGACGTAGATAGGTTGTTGTGACGTAGATAGGTAGTTGTGACGTAGATAGGTCGTTGTGACGTAGATAGGTAGTTGTGACGTAGATAGGTTGTTGTAATTAAAATCAATAAAGTTTTAAAGATCAGAGTCAGCTGCAGTCTGGAGTCAGATACACAACATACCCACAGTGTGTGTGTGTACAGGAGGTAAGGAGGGTGTGATGTTTACAGATCATCGCACCATCTTCCTCCTCCTCCCTCTTGTCCTCCCTCTCCTCCTCCTCTTCATGAATTCCATGAGTGAACAGTGAAGTTCAGTATCAGCGCCGGCCCGGCTCTCACCTCGTGAGCTTTAACCTTTGACTCCTCCCACACTCCTCGATACCTGCCGGTGCCAAAATCCACACATCTCCTGTCGGAGTGAGGGAAGGTTTCCGTGGGCGGCGGCTTTCCATGGAGAGCTGCAGGCAATGCTGAGTCGGATAAACTGAAGACAGATTAAACTATCACAGCTGTAATTACTTCTTGGAATGTTTCGATTATCATTTGAGGAAGAGATTCATATTAATAATTACACGGCTGCTTGCTGAACATCTCGTAGATGTAATTCTGCCACATTATCACATCACAATGATCCACTCGTCTCCGATGCTCCGGTCTCATCTTGTTCAAACAATGTTTTCATGAGAATTATTACACACTTTACTTGTTCCTGAAATAGGAAACATATGAGAAACACAGAGAGAACAAGCTATAAAAGAACGAGGTTCATTGACCTTCGATGGACTGAGTGTTGGAGCCTTTGTGTGAGATGTTCATTACAATACAAACACATCTGGAAACCTTCCTCTGGACTTCTCCGTCTGACATCTGGACTGAGTGGTGACAAACCTATACAGGTTTGAAACACAAATATGCTTTTTAAATGTCCATTAATTATTGAATGTGCAGAAGAAGATGTGGTGAGTGTTACTCAAGACTCTGCAGAGCGACATTCATTCCATCATAGTTGAGTCATTATAAAACAATAAATCAAATAGTTTATGAAACTATTTCCCTTGTTTTTATCAGCAGCTGCATGTTATATGTTACTGCTGCCACAAGGTGGCGGTGATGCACCTAAAAGTTTTTTCCACCTGCCACTTAGCAACAAAAACAGGAGAAGAAGAAGATGGGTGTCTTTGAATAAGAGTTAAATGCAGTTGGAGTTCCCAATGAATATGGAATAATATTTTTAATTGAATCCATAATTCATCCGTCCACAGAGTAGATCGGACGAGAAGCTGGATGAATACTCACGAGGCAGGTTGGGTGAACTGCTGTTAACCAACTATTAACTTAAAACTATTATGTTTCCGTGATGTTTCGTTCTGTTTCTGTGATGTTTCTGTGATGTTTCGTTCTGTTTCCGTGATGTTCTGTGATGTTTCTGTGATGTTTCGTTCTGTTTCCGTGAGGTTCTGTGATGTTTCCGTGATGTTTCGTGATGTTTCTGTGATGTTTCGTTCTGTTTCTGTGATGTTTCTGTGATGTTTCGTTCTGTTTCTGTGATGTTTCGTGATGTTTCTGTGATGTTTCTGTGATGTTTCGTTCTGTTTCCGTGATGTTTCTGTGATGTTTCGTTCTGTTTCTGTGATGTTTCTGTGATGTTTCGTTCTGTTTCTGTGATGTTTCGTGATGTTTCTGTGATGTTTCTGTGATGTTTCGTTCTGTTTCCGTGATGTTCTGTGGTGTTTCGTTCTGTTTCTGTGATGTTTCGTTCTGTTTCCGTGATGTTTCCGTGATGTTTCGTTCTGTTTCCGTGATGTTTCTGTGATGTTTCCGTGATGTTTCGTTCTGTTTCTGTGATGTTTCGTGATGTTTCTGTGATGTTTCCGTGATGTTTCGTGATGTTTCCGTGATGTTTCGTTCTGTTTCCGTGATGTTTCGTTCTGTTTCCGTGATGTTTCGTGATGTTTCTGTGATGTTTCGTTCTGTTTCTGTGATGTTTCTGTGATGTTTCGTGATGTTTCTGTGATGTTTCGTGATGTTTTGTTCTGTTTCCGTGATGTTTCGTGATGTTTCTGTGATGTTTCGTTCTGTTTCTGTGATGTTTCTGTGATGTTTCTGTGATGTTTCTGTGATGTTTCGTGATGTTTTGTTCTGTTTCCGTGATGTTTCGTGATGTTTCCGTGATGTTTCGTGATGTTTCTGTGATGTTTTGTTCTGTTTCCGTGATGTTTCGTTCTGTTTCCGTGATGTTTCGTGATGTTTCTGTGATGTTTCGTGATGTTTCTGTGATGTTTCGTTATGTTTCGTGATGTTTCTGTGATGTTTCTGTGATGTTTCGTTCTGTTTCCGTGATGTTTCTGTGATGTTTCTGTGATGTTTCTGTGATGTTTCTGTGATGTTTCGTTCTGTTTCTGTGATGTTTCGTGTGTTGTTTCTGTTTGTGATGTTTCGTGATGTTTCTGTTTCGTGATGTTTCTGTGATGTGTTCTGTTTCCGTGATGTTTCGTTCTGTTTCCGTGATGTTTCGTGATGTTTCTGTGATGTTTCGTGATGTTTCTGTGATGTTTCGTTCTGTTTCTGTGATGTTTTGTTCTGTTTCTGTGATGTTTCGTTCTGTTTCCGTGATGTTTCGTGATGTTTCTGTGATGTTTCGTGATGTTTCGTGATGTTTCTGTGATGTTTCGTTATGTTTCTGTGATGTTTCGTTCTTTTTCCGTGATGTTTCGTGATGTTTCTGTGATGTTTCGTTATGTTTCTGTGATGTTTCGTGATGTTTCTGTGATGTTTTGTTCTGTTTCCGTGATGTTTCGTGATGTTTCTGTGATGTTTCCGTGATGTTTTGTTCTGTTTCCGTGATGTTTCGTTCTGTTCCCGTGATGTTTCGTGATGTTTCTGTGATGTTTCGTTCTGTTTCTGTGATGTTTCTGTGATGTTTCGTTCTGTTTCTGTGATGTTTCTGTGATGTTTCGTTCTGTTTCTGTGATGTTTCTGTGATGTTTCGTTCTGTTTCCGTGATGTTTCTGTGATGTTTCGTTCTGTTTCTGTGATGTTTCGTTCTGTTTCTGTGATGTTTCGTTCTGTTTCCGTGATGTTTCGTTCTGTTTCCGTGATGTTTCTGTGATGTTTCGTTCTGTTTCTGTGATGTTTCTGTGATGTTTCTGTGATGTTTCGTGATGTTTCTGTGATGTTTTGTTCTGTTTCCGTGATGTTTCGTGATGTTTCTGTGATGTTTCGTTCTGTTTCTGTGATGTTTCTGTGATGTTTCGTGATGTTTCTGTGATGTTTCTGTGATGTTTCGTGATGTTTCTGTGATGTTTCGTGATGTTTCTGTGATGTTTCTGTGATGTTTCGTGATGTTTCTGTGATTTTTCGTTCTGTTTCCGTGATGTTTCTGTGATGTTTCTGTGATGTTTCGTGATGTTTCCGTGATGTTTCGTTCTGTTTCCGTGATGTTTCTGTGATGTTTTGTTCTGTTTCCGTGGTGTTTCGTTCTGTTTCTGTGATGTTTCGTGATGTTTCTGTGATGTTTCCGTGATGTTTCGTGATGTTTCCGTGATGTTTCGTTCTGTTTCCGTGATGTTTCGTTCTGTTTCCGTGATGTTTCGTGATGTTTCTGTGATGTTTCGTTCTGTTTCTGTGATGTTTCGTTCTGTTTCTGTGATGTTTCTGTGATGTTTTGTTCTGTTTCTGTGATGTTTCTGTGATGTTTCTGTGATGTTTCGTTCTGTTTCCGTGATGTTTCGTTCTGTTTCCGTGATGTGTTTTCTGTGATGTTCTGTTTCTGTGATGTTTTGTTCTGTTCTGTGATGTTTTTCTGTGATGTTTCTGTGATGTTTCTGTGATGTTTCGTGATGTTTCTGTGATGTTTTGTTCTGTTTCCGTGATGTTTCGTGATGTTTCCGTGATGTTTCTGTGATGTTTCGTTCTGTTTCTGTGAGGTTTCTGTGATGTTTCGTTCTGTTTCCGTGATGTTTCTGTGATGTTTCGTTCTGTTTCCGTGATGTTTCTGTGATGTTTCGTTCTGTTTCGTGATGTTTCTGTGATGTTTCGTTCTGTTTCTGTGATGTTTCTGTGATGTTTCGTTCTGTTTCCGTGATGTTTCTGTGATGTTTCGTTCTGTTTCCGTGATGTTTCTGTGATGTTTCGTTCTGTTTCCGTGATGTTTCTGTGATGTTTCGTTCTGTTTCTGTGATGTTTCTGTGATGTTTCGTTCTGTTTCTGTGATGTTTCTGTGATGTTTCGTGATGTTTCTGTGATGTTTCTGTGATGTTTCGTTCTGTTTCCGTGATGTTTCTGTGATGTTTCTGTGATGTTTCTGTGATGTTTCGTGATGTTTCTGTGATGTTTCCGTGATGTTTCGTTCTGTTTCCGTGATGTTTCTGTGATGTTTCTGTGATGTTTCCGTGATGAGCTGTGTCGCTGCATCAGGACCGACCTGCTCTGCATCACGTCAGTGCTGCCAAGCACCGACTTCACATAATTTTCATATTTAGCAGGTGAAAAAAGTTTTTGAGCAGGAGTTTGCACTGGTGTAAAACGGAGTTTGACCTCTGACCTTCCACAGAGACACATGAGAGTATATTTTAGTTTCAGTAGATCAGAAACACAATAACTCTGATGTCAGAGTGTGAATCAGTCCAACATGAAACTCTGCTCTGACTTGTCAGGTTTTGATCTCTCACTGTCTTCAAGTGTTTTTTTCTGGCGATGGTGAGACGAATCAAACGCCCCCTCTTGGCAGCATTTGTTGTCCTACCTCTCGTTCTTTGTGTGTTAGGTAATAGTCAGCATGCATTTGGGCTCGGTGGGCAGACCTGAGCTTGTCTCTCCTGTTCAGTTTTTTTCGCTGCATAACTTCCTAAAGGCATCGAGCGCTGCAGACAACAGCTTCGACTGTTGGCTCAGTAACGATGCTGCTGCAGGGAGAAGGAACACATCATACTTCTCGTGTTAGGAAGGTGTAAATCTGTCAGGAAATCTCTCAAAGATATCAGATACATCCTGGTTGTTTCCACTGATTACTGTTGATTATCAACATTTATTTATTTATGATTCACAGGGTTAACTGGAAATATGGAGAGACTGAGTTATGTGTGTTTAGGACGATGCTCAAAGAAAAGGAGGAGGAGCTGTCAGACAGGCTTCAAACTACCGGATCAAGTTGGAATCTTCTGGAGGTAAAAGGAAAAGTAATCACTAAAATAAAGACCCAAACGATCGCTTACCACTGCAGACGCTGTATTTTCAATAAAATTTCATTTTATTTACAGTATATAGCACCAGATAACTTCACATAGTACCATCCAACAGAACTTAACACATCGGAGAGCAGAGCTGCAGGTGAACCTCCGACACCACCAGGCTCTCAGGCGTGGTTCACACTGCCAGCACAAACCTGGTTTTGTTTCTGCCAACATCACTGCAACAACACGTTCCTGTAGATACATGCTGCACAACATCAGGAGAATCGTCCTCTTCTCACTCAGAAGGTGGCACAGGTTCTGGTCCAGGTTCTGGTCCAGGTTCTGGTCCAGGTTCTGGTCCAGGTTCTGGTCATCTCACGTCCAGACTACTGTAACTCCCTCCTGGCAGGTCTACCTGTTAGTACCATCCGACCTCTGCAGCTCATCCAGAATACAGCAGCTCGACTGGTCTTTAACCTCCCGAATTACACTCACACTACTCCGCTCCTCCTCCTCCTCCTCTCCTTCACTGGTTACCAGTAGCCGCCCGCATCTGTTTCCAAACATTGGTACTTGCGTACCATGCTGGAACAGATCGGGTCCAGTCTACATCCAGGACATGGTCCAACCTTACATCCCAGCCCCTCCCTCCACTGTTTCTACCAATCAGCTTGTTGCTCCTCACTGAGTTAAACACTCTACAAAATCACGACTGTTTGCTGTCCTGGCTCCTAAATGGTAGAATGAGCTCCCCACCGACATCAGGACAGCAGAAACTCTGAACATCTTCCACCACAAACTAAAAACACACCTCTTCAGACTTTATCTTGAACAGTAGAACTTTAGTATCTTAAAATAGAACTTACTGATAGAACTTTGTAGATTGGCTTTCTGGAAGAAATTGTATTTTCTTGATTCTTGTTGTTCTGGTTTGAACCCTCATGGTTGAAATGAACTTATTGTAAGTCACTTTGGATAAAAGCGTCAGATAAATGAAATGTAATATCCAGATTGATTTTTTTTTTTTTAAGACAAAACAGTAAAAAAAAAAAACACGTGAGATACAATTTTTGCAAATCACATCCAAACCACATTTGGAGGTTAGAAATGTGTTTAAAATCAGATTTCTACAGATTTCTAGTCAGTTGGAGGCTCAGACTGGAAATAAATGGTCTGCTGGCACTTTGCTGTTGGAAAGCTAAGTCATTACATGCAGATAACTTGGTGATAACTGGATACAGCAAATCTGATCTGCTCACTTGAAAGTAACAGTGTGGACAGTTCGTTTGACAGAAATAAATCTGATCTACCTGCAGTCTGAACAAAGTTTTATGTGGACAGCCATCTGCTGGTTGGAGAGCAGAGAGAGAAAAGAACAGCATAAAGGGACAGTACAAACAATACCGTACAATTTACAATATAGCATAAAGGGACTGTTTAGTGAGGAAATAAAATCACTACAATACAATATACAATACTTAAAATACAATAAACATTGGGTAGATTGATGAACCAGTAACCAATGACAGTGAATGAAATATTGGACAATCACATTAAATCACCATGAAATTATCAGATAATAGATAGAAAAAAAATCAGTTATCAAAGATAAATATCAATATAAAATTTTAAACTAGCATGCTGTCATATATAGAGGGATGTTTCAGGGTCTTTAATTATGAGTTTTATTGATGTGGAAAGTTTTCATATTGTTGAGATAATTGGGTTCAACAGGAAAAGAGAAAGTGTTGTTGTTAATGTTACATATGAATGTTTGTTTTTAAAAAGATCATAATTTGTGTGACGGAGCGGCCCATCACTGACTGCATAAAGAGCACTGACGCACACATAGACGAACACACACCCGCGGTTCATTCATGCGCCATGCAGATTACTACGTCAGGACCAACGGTTATTTGGCTGTCAGGAAATGATCAAGAGGTGCACACTTGAGACATTTCAAATAACACTGCTAGCAAACTTCTTGTGGGCTTAGGATACTTAAAGGGACCTCCTTAGGATGGAGGGAGTAGGGTGGGCAGAGTTATGAAGAAGGTAACAGCCATTTTGATGAATACAATATTGACTTGTACAGTGCATCCGGAAAGTATTCACAGCGCTTCACTTTTTACACATTTTGTTATGTTACAGATTTATTCCAAAATGGATTAAATTCATTTTTTTCCTCAAAATTCTACACACAATACCCCATCATGACAAGGTGAAAATAGTTTGTTTAAAATGTTTGAAAATCTATTAAAAATAAAAAAGGAAAATATAACACGTACATAAGTATTCACAGCCTTTGCTCAATACTTTGTTGAAGCACCTTTGGCATCAATTACAGCCTCAAGTCTTTTTGAGTATGATGCTATAAGCTTGGCTCCTATTCTTGGGCAGTTTCTCCCGTTCTTCTTTGCAGGACCTCTGAAGCTCCATCAGGTTGGATGGGGAGCGTCGGTGCTCAGACATCTTCAGATCTCTCCAGAGATGTTCAATCGGGTTCAAGTCTGGGCTCTGCCTGGGACACTAAGGACATTCACAGAGTTGTCCCGAAGCCATTCCTTCGTTATCTTGGCTGTGTGCTTCGGGTCGTTGTCCTGTTGGAAGATGAACCTTCGCCCCAGTCTGAGGTCCAGAGCTCTCTGGAGAAGGTTTTCATCAAGGATGTCTCTGTACATCGCTGCATTCATCTTTCCCTCCATCCTGACTAGTCTCCCAGTTCCTGCTGCTGAAAATCATCCCCACAGCATGATGCTGCCACCACCATGCTTCACCGTAGAGATGGTATTGGCCAGGTGATGAGCGGTGCCTGGTTTCCTCCAAACATGACGCTTGGCATTCAGGCCAAAGAGTTCAATCTTTGTTTCATCAGACCAGAGAATTTAGTTTCTCATGGTCTGACAGTCCTTCAGGTGCCTTTTGGTAAACTCCAGGTGGGCTGTCATGTGCCTTTTACTGAGGAGTGTCTTCCGTCCGTCCACTCTACCATACAGGCCTGCTTGGTGGAGTGCTGCAGAGATGGTTGTCCTTCTGGAAGGTTCTCCTCTCTTCACAGAGCAACGTTGGAGCTCTGTCAGAGTGACCATCGGGTTCTTGGTCACCTCCCTGACTAAGGCCCTTCTCCCCCGATCGCTCAGTTTGGCCGGGCGGCCGACTCTATGAAGAGTCCTGGTGGTTCAAACTTCTTCCATTTACGGATGATGGAGGCCACTGTGCTCATTGGGACCTTCAATGCTGCAGAAATGTTTCTGTACCCTTCCCCAGATCTGAGCCTCCATACAATCCTGTCTGAGGTCTACAGATGATTCTTTGGACTTCATGTCTTGGTTTGTGCTCTGACATGTCAACTGTGGGACCTTATGTAGATGGTGTGTGTCTTTCCAAATCATGTCCAATCAACTGAATTTACCAGGTGGACTCCAATCAAGTTGTAGAAACATCTCAAGGATGACCAGTGGAAACAGGAAGCACCTGAGCTCAATTTTGAGTGTCATGGCAAAGGCTGTGACTACTTAAGTACATGTGATTTTTTTTTTTTTTTTTTTTTTTAATAGATTTGCAAAAATTTGAATTTTTTTTTATTTCACCTTGTCATTATGGGATATTGTGTGTAGAATTTTGAGGGGAAAAATGAATTTAATCCATTTTGGAATAAATCTATAATATAACAAAATGTGGAAAAAGTGAAGCGCTGTGAATACTTTCCGGATGCACTGTACAAACGTTCTAGTCTAGAATTTGTTTGGTTGTTTGTTTTTTATTTGCAAACATTTTTGTTGTTTGGTGCTGGGTATTTACCTGTAAATATATTTTTGTTGCCACAATTCTGCATTTTTGGGAGATGCACAATAAATTGTACCATCGCTACCTACGACGACGCCATTTTTTGTGCTGTTTTATCAAAGGACTGAGGTTGAACCCCGTCACAATTTGTTTGCACTCCTTTGTTTTTCTGTCCTAGATTGCTTTTCAGAAAATGTTTCCTTTTTTAAAATAGATCTCACTCAACTTGACAAGTTGCTCCAGATATGGATCTGATCTCAGATCAGCAGACTGCCTGGGTCGTGTGTTTCCAGAGAGACACACAGCGCTCTGAGGCCCTTTAAACCCCGCTGGCCCTGAAAACAGGCGTCTATTGAGCCGGCTAAGACTTTCCACAATGTCACGGACCAACTGCTGTCGGAGTGGGACGCTCCCTCGATGATTGGACTCAATTAGAGCCAGTGAGGTATGAAAGCACAGCCACAGGAGCGTGAACTCACACCAGTATACCTGCAGTAGTTTCTACACACTAAACACACACAATGCGCACATTGTAGTTTCCAACTATTACTTTACAAAGTTCCTGCTGCACTTTGGCTCCATCAGCTCCGTGATGTGTTTGGAAAAAGTGTCTCCCTCCTTCTCTGGTTGTACAACACATAAACTACCGAGTTAGTTCAACACATCGGTCACTGGAACATTCCTCCGTTATCCATTATACAGAAGGTGCTCCCCAGCTGCTCTCATGCATTATGAACCACACACACCGAATATCTGTGTTTGGAGGCCCTCCCTCTCCCGGCCATCTCCTGCTGGTACTGTATATTCTGGTTCAGGGAAGGTCTGGGAAGATTAGAAACAGAACACACCAGCATCAGCAGGTGGATGGCTGTGGTGGTGACGAGAGACAGCTGTTACACACTGGTGCTGTTAGTGGACGAGAGGTATTCCTCATGAAGGATGGATTTTCAGTGAAATAAGATTCAGCACAGAAATGTTTACTGAAAGAAGTCCTTTGAATTTTTGATGAATGGTTGGAAACACAAGAGTGAAGGTTCAACTCCTCCTCTGTCATTTCATATTGGATGTTTATGTGTGCAGGTTTCCTGTTTACAAAAACTCACAGATTTACACATATTCGATCTCTATATGTATTTTCACTGATCAGAGTGTTGTATTTGTGCTGCAATTAGGAGTACTCTTCATTACGTCCGGTTGGGATCAACGTCTCCAGCTGTGAACAGCAGACCTGTGACGTGCATGAAGCAGGAGGAAGCTACAGTACAACCTTCATTAAGACGTCTTCCACGTTAACAACATCAGCAGCTGAGTTGTGTTTGTGACCACTGGTGTTGAACATCCTGCTGGTGGACGATCACACAACCCTGATACAAGGTCTAATCAGGTGGGATGAGTGACAGCTGGCGTCTGTAGAGCTGATGGACTCAGACACTCACATCTCAGAGTTTAAATCAGGTCAACGTAGTGTCTTCTTGAGTAGAAACAGATTCTATCATTCCCTTCATTGACCCAGAATAAATACTGATTCATGTGTTTGATGGACGTCACTTCATCGGATCAGAACCACCTGCAGAAACTCATTAATGTGATGAACCACAAATTGGACACACTCCTTGATTGACAGATGACTAAGGAAGCACAGAGCATCATCATCATCATCATCACATCACCTGAAGTGAACTTCATTATGTTCTGTGTGGTATCAGACTTATGTCAGGTTGTATTTTATACATATTCATCATATTTTTGATTTTTAATTTTTTTGATTTTGTACACTTTATTAATCCCCGAGGGGAAATGTCTTCACTACAGCAGGGGGGCTCTCAGGGGGGAGCTGCTGCAACAGGCTGCCACTAGCGCGGCGCCAGGTAACCTGACCTGAGGTGCATGTTTTTGGATGATGGGAGGAAGCCGGAGAACCCGGAGAGAACCCACGCAAGCACAGGGAGAACATGCAAACTCCGCACAGAAAGGCCCAGGACCGGATTCGAACCCGGAACCTTTTTTGCTGTGAGGTGACAGCGCTAACCACTGCACCACCGTGCTGCCTTATACACTACAAGATGTGGAAATATCATCGAGGATCTTGACTTGACATATTTTAGTGGGGATTATTTCTTTTAATGAGAAATGGAAATCCTCATATTAATGTTAATAAATAAAAGGGCCAGTCTGACAGTTGGAAACCACAGCTGCTTATTAAGAACATCAGAGGATGTCAGGAAAACGTGTCACTATCAGTGTGATGGTCTGCTCCTCTGTTTCCCACACTGTGTGTGTGTGTGTGTGTGTGTGTGTGTCTGTCTGTCTGTCTGTCTGTGTGTGTGTGTGTGTGTGTGTGTGTGTGTGTGTGTGTGTGTGTGTGTGTGTGTGTGTGTGTGTGTGTGTGCCACGCCTTTCCAGACTCAAAAAAACGAACCCTCCATCATGTTATCTCTCTACCATCTATTGTTTCAGCTCTTGACTCTCGCCTGTCGAACATTCTCTGAATTCCTCCTCAGGAGGTGAACATCAGGTTCATTGACTCATCCAACAAGGAGAGTTTTTACCGTCTGACAGCTGCTCTCAGGCGTTAACCATACAAATAATGTCATGACATAATCACCGGGGCATTAAAAACAGCTCAGTCATGGTACAGATATTATTGATCGGGATCTTTTTATTTTTAATGTAATTTGTTTTTGTATCGTCAAAAATTTTGAAGTCAGGTTTTTTGTTCATTTCAGTTACATATATTTAGTTTATTTTTGAGTTAGTTCTCTAATTTTGTAACTATTTTTTATTTTGCTGATGTTGCTGGAGTCTCTCCCAGCTGACATGGAGTCAGAGGTCAGGGTCAGAGGTCAGGGTCAGAGGTCAGGGGACACCCTGAACAGTGAGAGGTCGACCTTTCGCTTACCTTCCAAATACCCGAATAATAAAAGTGAAAATGAGAATGTTAGCGATGTTATTTTAAGCTTTAAGATGTTTAGCAGTGCAGCCTCACAACATCCAAGTCTTCTATGACAAGTTCACATCTCCAATGACAATAATAGCCTTTGAAAATAAGAATAAATGAAGCCTGGTGAATAAATGTGAACCTTCAGCTGCCAAATACCTGAAATGTTGTAACTTTTATGTGTGATTTCTTTATTGACAGAGGTTATATACAGCTCCACAGCACCAGGACCAGAGATGGTGACATATGGTTTAACTTGTGGTAGTTGATATGTAATGTTGTTTTTAATACCCTCCATTTACACAAAGACAAAGCAGACATTCTTGAGCAGTGGAAACCTCCAAATTACCTCCCGATGTTTGCTGTTCTGGTTGATCATCGGGTAAATAGGCAGGTCAGCCGGGGACAGCAGGCCGCTCTCTGGTCATATAAGCAGAGCAAGTTTAATCCAGTAAGTGAATTAATAAGAAACCAAAACTGATCTGGGCCTGAGGCCAGCTGGCCCGCTAACAACGGAGCAAGAGAGGAGAACCAGACCACGAGGGCACACCCCCCCCCCTGCCTGGTAACGACATATATACGGCTTCACCGCTCTTTTTTATTAACCTTCGTTAAACTTCCCACTGATATCCTTTTAGCTGTACAGACATTATAAGGTAACTGTTCACAACAGCAACTCTGGTTTACAGTTAGAAAGTGTATGAACCCACTTCACAGAGCAGCTGATGCTTTAATGTCACTTAGAATATATAAACACTGCTCGTGTTGTGCACCAACAGTGTGCAGCACCTTCCCATGCACAGAGCACGAAGACGCTACAACCTTCCTCAGGAAGAATTATAGGTTTTGTTTTTTAATCACGTTCTTGTGAGCAGTGGTCGGAGTGCTTCTGTGATTTCTCTGCAGACATGAGAACAAGGAACTCATCAAACTTTGCGTCAAACTCGGAAAATCAACAACAGAGAACCTTTGAAATGATCCAGAAAATGAGCAGCGATGAAGTAATGAACCTGGACGGTGTTTTGAGTGACATCTACATTTCTGAAGGGCAGGTTGTCACCGTCCAATGAAATGGTGCATCAGGCCAGGAGAACCCTAGGGGGGTTTCTCTGACATCCTCACATTGTTCACTGGGAGTTCAGTCTGTCAGGGTCAGAATATAACTGGGATGTTCTGAGGTGTCTCTTGACTCCCTGCCACCTCGTTTTTTTCCCAAGAAACTTAAAAAAACAGTGTAATGTGTGATCTCTGCAAGAAATCACAGATGTTCTGGACCAGCAGTCACAAAAACGGTGTAATTTGAGTACTGATGTTGCTCAAACAATGAAACTTGGAATATTTTCTGAGGAAGGCTGCAGCTCTCCCTTTGGTCTGTGTACCTCACAGTGTTGCACGCCATTTGTGCACAACAGAGGAAACCCTTCAGAGGAAACCCTGCATCTACAGAACCCTTCAGAGGAAACCCTGCACGTACAGAACCCTTCAGAGGAAACCCTGCAACTACAGAACCTTTCAGAGGAAACCCTGCACCTACAGAACTTTCAGAGGAAACCCTGCATCTACAGAACTTTCAGAGGAAACCCTGCACCAACAGAACCTTTTAGAGGAAACCCTGCACGTACAGAACCTTTCAGAGGAAACCCTGCCTCTACAGAACCTTTCAGAGGAAATCCTACAAATACAGAACCCTTCAGAGGAAACCCTGCATCTACAGAACCTTTCAGAGGGAACCCTGCATCTACAGACCCTTTCAGAGGAAACCCTGCATCTACAGAACTCTTCAGAGGAAACCCTGCACGTACAGAACCTTTCAGAGGAAACCCTGCATCTACAGAACTCTTCAGAGGAAACCCTGCCTCTACAGAACCTTTCAGAGGAAATCCTGCACATACAGAACCCTTCAGAGGAAACCCTGCATGTACAGAACCTTTCAGAGGAAACCCTGCAACTATAGAACCTTTCAGAGGAAACCCTGCACATACAGAACCCTTCAGAGGAACCCTGCATCTACAGAACCTTTCAGAGGAAACCCTGCATCTACAGAACCCTTCAGAGGAAACCCTGCCTCTACAGAACTTTTCAGAGGAAATCCTGCATCTACAGAACCTTTCAGAGGAAACCCTGCAACTACAGAACCTTTCAGAGGAAACCCTGCATGAACAGAACCCTTCAGAGGAAACCCTGCATCTACAGAACCCTTCAGAGGAAACCCTGCATGTACAGAACCTTTCAGAGGAAACCCTGCATCTACAGAACCTTTCAGAGGAAACCCTGCATCTTCAGAACCTTTCAGTGGAAACCCTGCACGTACAGAACCCTTCAGAGGAAACCCTGCAACTATAGAACCTTTCAGAGGAAACCCTGCATGTACAGAACCTTTCAGAGGAAACCCTGCACGTACAGAACCCTTCAGAGGAAACCCTGCAACTACAGAAACTTTCAGAGGAAACCTTGCATCTACAGAACCTTTCAGAGGAAGCCCTGCACGTACAGAACCCTTCAGAGGAAACCCTGTAACTATAGAACCTTTCAGAGGAAACCCTGCATGTACAGAACCTTTCAGAGGAAACCCTGCATCTACAGAACCTTTCAGAGGAAACCCTGCAACTACAGAACCTTTCAGAGGAAACCCTGCATGAACAGAACCCTTCAGAGGAAACCCTGCATCTACAGAACCCTTCAGAGGAAACCCTGCCTCTACAGAACCTTTCAGAGGAAACCCTGCATGTACAGAACCTTTCAGAGGAAACCCTGCATGTACAGAACCTTTCAGAGGAAACCCTGCATCTTCAGAACCTTTCAGTGGAAACCCTGCATGTACAGAACCTTTCAGAGGAAACCCTGCACGTACAGAACCCTTCAGAGGAAACCCTGCAACTACAGAACCTTTCAGAGGAAACCCTGCATGTACAGAACCTTTCAGAGGAAGCCCTGCACGTACAGAACCCTTCAGAGGAAACCCTGCAACTATAGAACCTTTCAGAGGAAACCCTGCATGTACAGAACCTTTCAGAGGAAACCCTGCACGTACAGAACCCTTCAGAGGAAACCCTGCAACTATAGAACCCTTCAGAGGAAATCCTGCACCTCCAGCGATGCCGTCAGGAATCAGATCGTTCTGCATGACAGCAGAAGGAGATCCTGTCCAATCATGTTGCAGCTTCTCAGTAACCTGTGACCCAGTTCCTCTGTCAGCTCAGAGGAAGCTCACGGTGTTGTTTACAGCCACTGGATTCTTTATGTTTCCACGGTTTCCCTCCTGCTGAAGTTGTTTGAGAGAGTCTTTTGGGCGAGTCCTAGCGAAGTCCCCCTACTTTACCCCCCTCCTCCTTCCCCCCATGATGACAATACCCGGAAGCAGCCAGCTGAGGCTGTGTGGTCAACAGAGACGACTCTCCGGGGTATCGTTTTCACATCCACAGCTCCACAACATGTCGTCATTTCCTCCCTGCTACCAGCAGTATACAATGCCATGACATGGGCCGCTGAGCCGGGGGATGAGGGCGTGTCCGGCACGGCACATTTACACGGCAACCGGAGCATCATTACCAATGCTCCACTAGCCGACATAGGAGATCCCTGCTGCTGACCCGTACGTGTCCAGGTTCACAGAACATGTTCCATCACGTTCACTCATCTGGACCGCACCACGTGGCTGCAGGGTGTCCTCAAGTTGTGGGGTGTCCTCAAGTTGCGGGGTGTCCTCAAGCTGCGGAGTGTCCTCAGGCTGCGGGGTGTCCTCAGGCTCCATGGTGTCCTCAGGCTGCAGGGTGTCCTCAGGATGTCCTCAGATTGCAGGGTGTCCTCAGGGTGTCCTCAGGCTCCAGGATGTCCTCAGAGTGCCGGGTGTCCTCAGACTGCGGGGTGTCCTCAGGGTGCAGCTATGCTGATGTTCCTGTTAGCTAACCTCTGTCTGTTTTTTTCCACGGGCTTTCCCCCCCGTACACCCACCGTAGAGCAGGAGGTTCTGGATTGGTGTGTGTGTGTGTGTGTGTGTGTGTGTGTGTGTGTGTGTGTGTGTGTGTGTGTGTGTGTGTGTGTGTGTGTGTGTGTGTGTGTGTGTGTGTGTGTGTGTGTGTGTGTGTGTGTGTGTGTGTGTGTGTGTGTGTGTGTGTGTGTGTGTGTGTGTGTGTGTGTGTGTGTGTGTGTGTGTGTGTGTGTGTGTGTGTGTGTGTGTGTGTGTGTGTGTGTGTGTGTGTGTGTGTGTGTGTGTGTGCGTGAGGTTTTGGAAGGAATGTCATGAGATGATGGGGTTTCCCTGTCAGACTCTCCTTCATCCCAGGGAGTTCCCTCTGATGTGGCAGACGGCGCTCTGAGTCTTTTTCCTGTTATATAATCATCATGAATTCCTGCTCTGAATATCCTTCATAGAATCTAAATAATTAGGGACATTTTTTTTCACAAATTCAGCCATTAACATTTTTTTCCAGTGTTTTTTGTGTCAGGTTTTCTTTTGTCTCTGTCAGCTGATAAAAGCACACAGCTGCACACCTCTGTTGTGGTCAGGACAACAGAATTGATATGCTGTTACCATTTAAAGAGGATTTGTATTTATTTAAACGCAGTCAATGTTGACAGAGGCTCAGTTTGTTCTGTAACAGTTTCCTTAGTGCTTAAACGTCACCATTTAACTCTCTGGATCCAACAAACACACTTCTCACTGAGGTCTGCTGCGGTTTCTCTTGTCGTTATCAGTTGGGAACGGTGGCTGTTGGCGTGGTAACGACCTTTACAACTCAGACTCGTTCTCCACCGTTGGCACTTTGTGGTTGACTTTTAGTTCATGGATTGTCTGTTTTTAAGTAGTTCTCAATAGTTTAAAGCTGTGAAGCTGTTTGTTCAGCTTTGTCTTGAAGACATGATGCATCTTACAGTTCATTGACTGGTGCAGGTTTAAATTCTCAACCCGTCTTTGACAGAATAATATCTCTGGACAGACAGAGCTCTAAAATCCACACATGAGCCACCACAGTTCTCAAAGTGCTGCTTTGGTATTCATCTCTCCGGTTTAAAGCTGACACAACGTTTTTCCTACAGTCATAGTTTTCATTTCGGAACCAGGTTCTGTTAGAAATACCACTCGGTCCAGTTTGAGTGAAGTTTGTAAACTATAAAACAGCAGGAGCTTTTTTTTTCCCTCTGATGTCTCAGAGCCTGATCCAGTCTCCAAACCTGTCCAAACCCACAGGATAGTGTTGGGGGAGGGGCTATGTAACCTCCTTACCATGGCAACCTAGTATTGTCATAGCAACCTGCTGCCAACCCATTACGAGGAGACGTAGAGGGGGAGACACCAGACAACAGAAAAGGAATTTTTTTTTTGTGGCAGGACGCACGTCATCTGCAGAGTATTCTGGCTGGTGTGGTTTCACTGATTGTGTGTGTGTGTGTGTGTGTGTGTGTGTGTGTGTGTGTGTGTGTGTGTGTGTGTGTGTGTGTGTGTGTGTGTGTGTGTGTGTTCGTTGCTCACAGAGTAATTCTGTTTATTTCTGAGGGGGTTGGAAAAGTCTTTGTTTGTGCGTGTGTGAGCATACAGAACATTTTTGTGGAGGGTTTTATTTGTGTGTGTGTGTGTGTGTGTGTGTGTGTGTGTGTGTGTGTGTGTGTGTGTGTGTGTGTGTGTGTGTGTGTGTGTGTGTGTGTGTGTGTGTGTTATGAAGTCATTTAAATCCTTCATGTTGTGGAAAGAGTTGAAATATATGATAGAAAATTAAAATAAAATATTTGGGACATCCACGACTACAAAAGCATTTGACTGATTTGAAGTCTTTCTTTTCTGATAACAGATTAGCAGTGACAAGAACTGTTTTTTAAAAGATAGTTTGATAAAATGTTCTTGACACAAATCTGTGTACATAAAAACGAATGAGGAAAGAATCGTCCAATCAGGTTCTGTTGTGTCTGGAAGCCTCTGAAACACCAAACACACACTTCTCATAAATCATTTACAACTTTCAATATGAAGAGATATCATTGGTCTTTGTTGAAGAGGATCTGATGTCAGCATGTGCACACACACACTGAGAAAACACACACTGAGAAAACACACACCACAGTGGCCGGTTGCACAGAGAGGAAGAAGGGAACTCTGTTATCCAAAGGCAAGACTGAGTCACCAGAACCGAGCACCACCAGAGAGGAAACACACAATCCTTCTCTCACCGCCGAGCAGCACCAGAACAGGAAGGAAGGAGGGATGGAGACTGGGAATAAAAACAGAGGGACAGAGAAAGTCACTTGTTCTAAAACTTTCTAAACTCTTCAAGAAAGAAAGAAAGAAAGAAAGAAAGAAAGAAAGAAAGAAAGAAAGAAAGAAAGAAAGAAAGAAAGAAAGAAAGAAAGAAAGAAAGAGTGGCACCTCTGGAATGTTACGTTCCCTCCTCGTTGTTTATTTGAGGCTCTAAATGTTCCCACACTACGTCTTGATAACAGACATCCAGACAGTCTGATTACAAAGGCAGCAGTGTGTGTGTGTGTGTGTGTGTGTGTGTGTGTGTGTGTGTGTGTGTGTGTGTGTGTGTGTGTGTGTGTGTGTGTGTGTGTGTTTTATTATTGTATCCAAGGCGAAGCAGCCGTCTCTAAGTTTCCATCCTCCTCCTCCTTCTTTGGAGCGGCAGTTTCCTGAACCGAGGCCAGGAAACTGTGCGTCGGTCAGTTGGGCTGAGAGGCAGAGAGGATTGTGGGAAGGTAGGGCAGGAGGGGGGAGGGAGGGATGGTTGAGGGAGGCTTTATATAGACACGTTCATGCAGCTCCACCTCGGTGAGTTGATGCTGGTTTCAGAGCTGAGAAATTAGAGAGAAAAATAAAGAATGTAAGATGCAGTGTGTGAAGACAAGAAGGAGAAAAAGAGATGTTGAAGATTGATGGAGAGATGTTGGAGAGATGTTGGAGAAATGTTGGAGATGATGGAGAGATGTTGGAGATTGATGGAGAGATGTTGGAGAGATGTTGGAGAGATGTTGGAGATTGATGGAGAGATGTTGGAGAGATGTTGGAGATTGATGGAGAGATGTTGGAGAGATGTTGGAGAGATGTTGGAGATTGATGGAGAGATGTTGGAGATTGATGGAGAGATGTTGGAGAGATGTTGGAGAGATGTTGGAGATTGATGGAGAGATGTTGGAGAGATGATGGAGAGATGTTGGAGATTGATGGAGAGATGTTGGAGATTGATGGAGAGATGTTGGAGATTGATGGAGAGATGTTGGAGAGATGTTGGAGATTGATGGAGAGATGTTGGAGATTGATGGAGAGATGTTGGAGATTGATGGAGAGATGTTGGAGAGATGTTGGAGATTGATGGAGAGATGTTGGAGAGATGTTGGAGATTGATGGAGAGATGTTGGAGATTGTTGGAGAGATGTTGGAGAGATGTTGGAGATTGATGGAGAGATGTTGGAGAGATGTTGGAGATTGATGGAGAGATGTTGGAGAGATGTTGGAGATGTTGGAGAGATGTTGATGGAGAGATGTTGGAGAGATGTTGGAGATTGATGGAGAGATGTTGGAGATTGATGGAGAGATGTTGGAGAGATGTTGGAGATTGATGGAGAGATGTTGGAGATTGATGGAGAGATGTTGGAGAGATGTTGGAGATTGATGGAGAGATGTTGGAGATTGATGGAGAGATGTTGGAGATTGATGGAGAGATGTTGGAGATTGATGGAGAGATGTTGGAGAGATGTTGGAGATTGATGGAGAGATGTTGGAGAGATGTTGGAGATTGATGGAGAGATGTTGGAGAGATGTTGGAGATTGATGGAGAGATGTTGGAGAGATGTTGGAGATTGATGGAGAGATGTTGGAGATTGATGGAGAGATGTTGGAGAGATGTTGGAGAGATGTTGGAGATTGATGGAGAGATGTTGAAGATTGATGGAGAGATGTTGGAGAGATGTTGGAGAGATGTTGGAGATTGATGGAGAGATGTTGGAGAGATGTTGGAGATTGATGGAGAGATGTTGGAGAGATATTGGAGATTGATGGAGAGATGTTGGAGAGATGTTGAAGAGATGGTGGAGAGATGTTGGAGAGATATTGGAGATTGATGGAGATGTTGAAGAGATGTTGGAGAGATGTTGGAGAGATGTTGAAGAGATGTTGAAGAGATGTTGAAGAGATGTTGGAGAGATGTTGGAGAGATGTTGAAGAGATGTTGAACCCGACCCCACCTCACCTCACCCCACTCGACTCCACCTGATTTAAAGGATGTTCGACTTATATTTTGTGTCAGCACAAAAAACTGATTCTTTTATTTTGTCACGTGAAGACTGATCAGATACAACAATTACTATAATATACTAATATCATACTAATATTAGTAATGAAACTGTTTGTTATTAAGATGATTATTTGTTAATGGAAATGTTTAAAGTTGTATTTATACATGTTCCAACCATCAAATATGACCACAGGCAAGTTTCCTAAACTTGTTATATTTAAACTCGAAAACCACTTTGTTAGAGAACAATAAAGGCTTCGGTTGAAATGATGAACTGAACTTTGTTCCTTAAAATGATGGAACCTTTGTCGGCATGGCAACAGTACACGTGATTTTAAAAAACAGAAAGCAATCAGCTGACTCCTGCACCCAACACACCTCCTCTCCGGAGGTGTCCACTGATGGACGTCACTCCTCCTGTGCTGTTATTTATACATCACTTTACTTTAAAACGTCTTAATAAGATGCTTGAACTGAAGTTCTGTAGTCTCAGTGTGATCGATGACTCATCCAATTCATTCATGATAGTCTTTTTTTCTGATACCTTTAAACTATTAGCTCCACAGCTGTTGTTCCACAGCTTGACCTTTGACTTCCGTTTTCCTGCAGGGATCCATTTAAAAGTGCGTCTTGTCAGACAAGGCAACCAGGCGCCTGAGAGGCCGAGATAACACTTCTAATTTCACGTTCAGCTGCACAATGAAAACAAACCTGCCACTTCCTGGTTGTTATTAATTAGCGTTGATTTCATGGCCAACGTGCACACAGTTAGAAAACCCAGGAACGCTGAGCTGCACACAGTTTCCTCCTTCCCGTCCCTCCTTATCGGCCCTACAAAGCTTCCTGAGCGCAGCATCGAGGAAGCTCGCTGGCACAGAAAGACGCCGTGTTTGAGTTTCTTTTTAAGAGACGGGAGAAGATGGGAGATTCCTGAGCGGTGAGCTCATCGGAGGCTCCGACACTTTCAAACTTCAGGACCTCACCGATGTGCAGTTGATGCTGATCTGAGCTCAGATTCAGCTCATGATGATCAGGATGACAGAGAGCTGTGATGTTTGACCTGTTTAATACCGGCGCATCATTTAGAATGGAAAACAAACGTAGATGTCTTATTGTCATATTAATTGAATCCACAGCTTACATACAGTCATTGCACATCAGTTCTGAGGTCAGTTTGATATCAGAAGGAACCTCTCATGATCGCAGACATCTTATCCCGCTCTTCACTGTGGTAGGCATCATACATGCTGAATGGTTGAGTCTCCTATTTAAAAAGTCTGTCTGGAAACCAGAAAGTCAGAAGTTCAGTTCCTCCAATCACTTATAGTTCTGCATGTGATTTCATGAGTCTCACCACCTTCTTCCACTAAGTGTCTGTCGGGAGCCCTTTAGCTGAAAAACATGACAACTGATGGCAACACGCCTAAAATACCAAATGCTGCCGAGGTTCAATATTTTCCTGAAGAGATAGAAACTGCAGCGTGAGAACCAAACAGGTTCAGGCAGGAAATGGAGAAGGTTGGTGTGATGGATGATGTCACTGAAAACTAACAGAAGATGCAGAATTAACCTTCATTAGAAATGTTACACATGGAAACAGGTGAGAAACTCTACATTTCAAATTCTTTTGGTTGAAATGTCTCATTTTTGGAGGAAAATCACTTTACATGAGTTTCTGAATTCAGATTTATAAATTGATGTTGAGTCTTTCATCTTGTTTGCTCAGAACATGATAGATTGTGTTTCTTGTTCGAGTTCCTTCTGATCCCACGAGGAGCCTTTTTCTGACCTTTGGGACTAAAAGTGAAAAATTGAAGACATTTACTCTAAAAATAGCCAAATCTAAATAAACACACAGGATCTGAAGTGAAATGTCAGAGTGTGCAGCGTGCTGCTGGAGTTCATGTTCATATGACGAATGCATAAAGAATGTCTTCTATAAAAGGAGCTGAGTGTTTTAGTTTGCCGTCTGCTTACATCTGCTTGTTAAATAACTCACCGACACATTAAAGTAAACACTGAGTGGAGAAGCTGAGTGGCAACATGTTTACAGATGTGCAACTTATTTTACAATTAACGCTTTCATCGTTCACATTATTTTTCCATTTTTGGAAATTTTTATTTTCTCAATAAAATTGGAGTATTTTTTTATTTTTTTATGGCTGATGACAAAGACAGCTGACCTCAACACACACAAACATCAGAAGTACATACGTGTGCCGAGTCAGGTGCCGGGCATGTTCCTCCTGTCAGGACCGAGGGCTGCATGTAACCATGGTGACGGGCAGCAGAATGCAGCGCTGCAGTAAACCAGCAGCATGGAGGAGTGAATGTGGGGAAGCTGTCAGTCACCGTCGGCGGTAATGAGACGAGGTCTCATGCAAACTTCAGTCACATCATAAAGTAAATGCACAAGCAAGTTTAAAGTGGAGCACTTCAATGCCCTGGAGAACACATATTTATTGTTTGGTTTTCTTTTTCTTTTCTTTTTTCTAGAACAGAATGACATTTTCAGATTCTGTTCAGCTGTTCTCCAGAGGTGTTGTTCAGGTTTCTGGCAGTTATTCTCTCTGTGTGTCCTCAGATGTCTTATTTTGCAGCAGAAATAAGCCTCAGTATGTTTCTGGGATGCAGATTTGTCTGCTATATAACATTTCTAATGAATATATTAATGTTCTTTTTTCCAGCAGCTGGGTGTCATATGAATGTATGTGGAGCATCATAGTTTCCAGATGCTGTCTGTCCAAATCTAAGTTTAGTACGTACATATTATCTGCAGGAGATTTAAATCATGTAATGTGATGGAGGTGTACGACAGTTCAACATCTGGTAGCTGGTCTGCATGTATCAAGTTCTTCAGCATGTTGTTTGTGTTTCTGTGCTCGTTAAAACTTCTTTATATAAATGCTCCTAGGAGGAGGAGCTAATTTTAACGTTCCTGCCGTCCTCTTTGTCTTCAGTTCTTTCAAACCGCTCGTGTCTTCAGCCAAAGACTTCACTGAATGGTTCCTTCATTCAAAACCAACTAAATGAACGGAAACAACAAACTGGTGCTCCACAACTAAACAATAAAAACAGGTTCGGTTACAATGCTGCCTGGAAGCTCTCCGATCTGTTACTCCACTTCTGTCTTCTATTAGGAGAGTTATTGAAGAGTTAAGAAAGAGTTATTAAAGAGTTATTGAAGAGTTATTAAAGAGTTATTGAAGAGTTATTAAAGAGTTATTGAAGAGCTATTGAAGAGTTATTGAAGAGTTATTCAAGAGTTTCCGTTGCTCTGACCGCTGACTTTTAATTGACTGCAATCTAGGAGATAAATAAAACTCATAATATTTAACTTTCTGCTTTCTGCTGATTACTAAAATACAAAATACACACATAGAAATAATATATATACATATATATAGATATATATATATATATATCTATATATATAGATATATATATATAGATATATACACAGTGGGTACGGAAAGTATTCAGACCCCTTTAAATGTTTCACTCTTTGTTTCATTGCAGCCATTTGCTAAAATCAAAAAAGTTCATTTTATTTCTCATTAATGTACACTCAACACCCCATCTTGACAGAAAAAAACAGAAATGTAGAAATTTGTGCAAATTTATTAAAAAAGAAAAACTGAACTATCACATGGTCATAAGTATTCAGACCCTTTGCTGTGACACTCATATTTAACTCACATGCTGTCCATTTCTTCTGATCCTCCTTGAGATGGTTCTACTCCTTCATTGGAGTCCAGCTGTGTTTAATTAAACTGATTGGACTTGATTAGGAAAGGCACACACCTGTCTATATAAGACCTTACAGCTCACAGTGCATGTCAGAGCAAATGAGAATCATGAGGTCGAAGGAACTGTCCAAAGAGCTCAGAGACAGAATTGTGGCAAGGCACAGATCTGGCCAAGGTTACAAAATCATTTCTGCAGCACTCAAGGTTCCTAAGAGCACAGTGGCCTCCATAATCCTTAAATGGAAGAAGTTTGGGACAACCAGAACTCTTCCTAGACCTGGCCGTCCAGCCAAACTGAGCAATCGTGGGAGAAGAGCCTTGGTGAGAGAGGTAAAGAAGAACCCAAAGATCACTGTGGCTGAGCTCCAGAGATGCAGTAGGGAGATGGGAGAAAGTTCCACAAAGTCAACTATCACTGCAGCCCTCCACCAGTCGGGGCTTTATGGCAGAGTGGCCCGACGGAAGCCTCTCCTCAGTGCAAGACCCGCATAGAGTTTGCCAAAAAACACATGAAGGACTCCCAGACTATGAGAAACAAGATTCTCTGGTCTGATGAGACCAAGATTGAACTTTTTGGCATTAATTCTAAGCGGTATGTGTGGAGAAAACCAGGCACTGCTCATCACCTGCCCAATACAATCCCAACAGTGAAACATGGTGGTGGCAGCATCATGCTATGGGGGTGTTTTTCAGCTGCAGGGACAGGACGACCGGTTGCAAT
This sequence comes from Brachyistius frenatus, assembly GCF_029030835.1. Classification (NCBI taxonomy): domain Eukaryota; kingdom Metazoa; phylum Chordata; class Actinopteri; family Embiotocidae; genus Brachyistius; species Brachyistius frenatus. The sequence goes on from NW_027211180.1 coordinate 25,020, forward strand.
TGAAGGAAAGATGAATGCGGCCAAGTACAGAGATATCCTGGAAGAAAACCTCTTCCAGAGTGCTCTGGACCTCAGACTGGGCCGAAGGTTCACCTTCCAACAAGACAATGACCCGAAGCACACAGCTAAAATAACAAAGGAGTGGCTTCGGAACAACCCTGTGACCATTCTTGACTGGCCCAGCCAGAGCCCTGACCTAAACCCAATGGAGCATCTCTGGAGAGACCTGAAAATGGCTGTCCACCAACGTTCACCATCCAACCTGACGGAACTGGAGAGGATCTGCAAGGAAGAATGGCAGAGGATCCCCAAATCCAGGTGTGAAAAGCTTGTTGCATCGTTCCCAAGAAGACTCATGGCTGTACGAGCTCAAAAGGGTGCTTCTACTCAATACTGAGCAAAGGGTCTGAATACTTATGACCATATGATATTTCAGGTTTTCTTCTTTTTTTTTTAAATTTGCACAAATTTCTACATTTCCGTTTTTTTCTGTCAAGATGGGGTGCTGAGTGTACATTAATGAGAAATAAAATGAACTTTTTTGATTTTAGCAAATGGCTGCAATGAAACAAAGAGTGAAAAATTTAAAGGGGTCTGAATACTTTCCGTACCCACTGTATATATATATACAATAGTGTAGTTGAATATTGGTAACTGTGGTGGCGGTGTGTGGTTTGCTCAGCTGCAGGAGGGACTGATTGGGGGAGTGGTTCAGGGAACGGTGCCTGGAAGAGGCTTAATTAGCCCCAGCTGAATCACATCCCTGATTGTCCCTCCCTAACCCAGATAAAAACCCAAGCAGGTGACCAGATGAGAGAGGGAGGACGGAGTAGCAGGGTGGCTGCTAGACACACAAAGACACAGAAATTGTGGAGTATTTATGGTTTGTTTGTATTAGGTGGAATAAACACCTTGGAAACCTTACATCGGCTGACTGTTGTTGTTCGTGCTGGAAAGAACCCACTGGTGATAGCAAGATGCATATCACAGTAACTTACTACAAAAACAGACCACCAAGATTCTATTAAAAAACTGGAAGATGGTGATTCTAAATTTGAGTACGATATATTTTTATTTTTGTACACATTTACTGTGTTTCCATCGTGGGTGTGTGTTCTGAAACCAGACTCTATATGTCCATTTGTCTCTGCATCTTCAGCTTTGCCTCCAGACACCTTCACACCCCTGAAAGGCTTCTTCTGACAGCATCACTTCCCTCCTGGGAGAAGTCATCGTATGCAGCCTTTGAACTCTGTGCCGAGCCCGTCCTCCCACAGCACCACGTCATGTTCCTAACAGGAGGAAGTGTGTGGTCCGATATCTGCTGCTGTCTCACACTCCTCTTTTTCCAGGAATGTTCCTGGACTATAGGCATGTAACAATGAGACCCAGAAGGCCAGAGTCCCGCCCTCAAACATGAAGGCTGGACAACATTCTGATGAGTATCATAAGGTAGACCACAACCTCTGACCTCAGCCAACCTGGGAGGTGTTCATACTGAACATCCACAAAATGATCTGACATTAACAGGATGTCACCAGCAATGTTTAAAACCAATTAAAAAAAAATGGCATTATACATGGTATAACTTAAAATAATTAATAATGAACTGCATATTTCAACTAAATAGATTTTTGTTTGCACGGGTTGACAGTTTTTTTTAATATCAGTATTTTGACATTTCAGGAAGATGAGGATCCAATGACAGGACATAGCTGTGGAGTGAAAATAAAAGGATTTATTGAACAACTCTTTTATTGATGAGAGAGAGACGGAGACAGACAGACAGAGATAGATAGATACTTTAATAATCCCACAAGGGGATTATTTTTTTTTTTTTTTTTTGCCACAACAGCATTATAGATAAAGGTAAAGAAATACAAATAACAGAGTAAAAAATATTAAATATGAAAATGCACAATATATACAATAAAACAGAATAATATAAAATTGAACTAACTAACAATAGTGCAAAGATTTAAGCAGCAAACATACAACCAACGGTATTATTGTTAGGTGATGGATTTGACCACAGGTGATTTATTGTAGTCTGATAGCGGTGGGCAGGAATGATCTTCTGGATCAGGAATGATCTCCTGGATCTGGAATGATCTCCTGTATCAGGAATGATCTCCTGTATCTGGAATGATCTCCTGGATCTGGAATGATCTCCTGGATCATGAAAGATCTCCTGTATCTGGAATGATCTCCTGTATCTAGAATGATCTCCTGTATCTGGAATGATCTCCTGTATCTGTCCTTGTGACAGCAGCTGGAGGAGTCTTTTGGAGAACGTCCTCCTCTGTCCCTGCAGCAGGTGGAGAAGGTGGTCAGGATTATCCAATATGGATAATAGTTTCCTCAGCGTCCTCCTCTCCACCACCTTTTCCAGACTGTCCAGTTTGTAGCCGATGATGGAGCCGGCCTTCTTAACCAGTTTGTTATGTCTGTTGGTGTCTCCGACTCCAATGCTGCTTGCCCTCCTCCCGTCCATCCCTTATACACCGACCACTGCAGAGTCATCAGAGAACTTCTGCAGATGTCTTGACTCTGAGTTGTTCTGGAAGTCAGTGGTGTAGAAGGTGAACAGGAAGGGAGACAGAACAGTTCCCTGAGGAGCTCCAATACCACTGACCACCGTATCAGACAGCACACTGCCCAGATGGACAAACTGTGGTCTGCCTGTCAGGTAGTCAGTGATCCAGGAGACGGTGGACGTGTCCACCACCACCACCCGCAGCTTCTCACTCAGTAGCAGTGGTTGGATGGTGTTGAATGCACTGGAGAAATCAAAGAAAGTGATTCTCACAGAGTCACCGGTTCCATCCAGGTGAGACTGAGCTCGTTGCAGCAGGTAGATGATGGCATCGTCCACTTCCACATGAGGCTGGTATGCAAATTGCAGCGGGTCCAGAGAAGATTTCACCAGCGGCCTGAGGTGGGCCAAGACCAGCCTCTCCAGCACCTTCATCACATGAGATGTGAGGGCAACCAGTCGGTAGTCGTTGAGGCCAGATGGAGTCTTCTTCTTGGGGACAGGAACCAGGCAGGACGTCTTCCACAGCACCGGGACTTCCTCCTGCTTCAGGCTCAGGTTGAAGAGGTGTTGTAGGACCTCAGCCAGCTGGACAGCGCAGGTCTTCAGGAGCCCGTGGCCGATGGCGTCAGGTCCTGCAGCCTTGCGCTGGTGGAGTCTCTCCAGCTTCCTCCTGTAGGAGTCCTTGCACTCCCTGAGCTTCTCCTTCAGGTGGCGCTGCACTCTCCTGAGCTCCTCCCTGTCCCCAGACCTGAAGGCTGCTTTCTTCTTATTAAGAAGCACCTTCAGGTCGCTGGTGATCCACGGCTTGTTGTTGGGGAAGCAGTGTACAGTCCGGGATGGTACGGTGGAGTGTTCACAGAATTTGATGTATTCTGTGATACAGTCCGTCCTGCTGTTGATGTCCTCCCCATGTGGTCCACACAACACATCCCAGTCCGTGGACTCGAAGCAGTCCTGCAGGGCATCTTTAGCCTCCTGTGCTGGTGGTTACAGATTGCCTCTACACTAGAGGAAGTGTAGGTGGAGACTAAGGAGCTGTGGGTGGAGCCTAACAAGCTGCAGGTGCAGCCTAGGGAACTGTAGGTGGAGACTAAGAAGCTGTAGGTGGAGACTAAGGAGCTGTAGGTGGACCCTAACAAGCTGCAGGTGAAGCCTAAGGAGCTGTAGGTGGAGCCTAAGGAGCTGTAATTGGACCCTAAGGAGCTGTAGGTGGAGCCTAAGGAGCTATAGTTGGACCCGAAGGAGCTGTAGGTGAAGCCTAAGGAGCTGTAGGTGGAGCCTAAAGAGCTGTAGGTGGACCCTAAGGAGCTGTAGGTGCACCCTAAGGAGCTGTAGGTGGAGCCTAAGGAGCTGTAGGTGGACCCTAAGGAGCTGTAGGTGGAGCCTAAGGAGCTGTAGGTGGACCCTAAGGAGCTGTAGGTGGACCCTAAGGAGCTGTGGGTGGAGCCTAAGGAGCTGCACACAAACGACACAGACACAATCAGGAAGACAAACACATGGAAAAACACTGGGAGATACTGGGATCCTGACAGTTCCTGGTGTGTGTGACTCAATAAATGCCAGAAGAAGAATGACTCACAACAGCAGCATAACATTGGTCCTCTCTGAGGAGCATCAGGCTCCTTCAGCCTTGAGTGTGTTTCCACCACAAATATCACCAGAGGCTGTTTTACTGTGAAATGTTTGCACCAGAAAATATACAATTTAATAATGTTAGTCCATCTAAAATATTTATATCTATAAAATAAATATAATAAAAAAATCTGGTTTTTAAAATGGTAATTGTGAAACATATTTTGTTGAGCACGCCTCACCGTTTCTGATTCTTTACAAAATACCACACAAAATACCACAAAAACAGAATTTGTTTGTGAAATGTATTTTAATGTATTTGATGGGACTTGATGAATTCACATCGTTTTATCGATCTGTTCCATAAACAATCAAACCACCATCCAACAGTAGGATTAAATGATTAAATGGTGGATTCACTCCGCTGCTCTGATCTGTCTGCAAAAGTAACAGCAGGCTGAACCATCATGAGGGGCTGAGTGGAGTTTTCCTCCTGCAGAAGTGGAGCAGAGTCTGTTTGTGGAACAAGGTGGAAAGAAAATGTGAAAATGTGAGGGGGTGACCCCCTAAAAATATCTCCCAGGAGCTGTTTTGTCAGATGGGGGGGGGGGGGTGTTAACAGAGTGGGCAGTGTCTGGGTCGGGATGGTGAGGTGGGAGAGAGGGAGGCAGTCGGATCAGAGAGGAACCGAGAGTCCTAATTACAGAGGAGTCCGGATGGTTTCAGAGGAACTCCGTGAGACTCTGTGACTCAGAGACCAGATGTTTGTTTCACCGGCTCTGTGGTTGCTTCCCAACATGGCAACCGCCTGTTCGCTGCATAGCAACCGCTCCTCCTCCTTCTCCAGCACGGGGAGATTCCTCAGCTTCACATTAAATGGGAACCAGATACTTGCCCTTATCATCAGTGTTACCGTGGCAACGAGCTGGGCTCCCCGGGCCATACACAAACCTCGAGGATGTAAACACACGAGACTAACCAGAAACAACGTGGTTTGGGTTAACTGTGACATTATTTAAAATGAAAGTGAACATTTAATCTAGTTCAAACCTCTGTTCATTTTTACAAACTATAAAGTCCTTGATTTTCACAAACATGGTGTTCTGCTGCATCACCATGAATGTTTTTAAAGCTCTGTGAAATGCATTGCTGACATGTTCCCACACACAGATTTACTGCAGAGCAAACATCCCAAGATTTATCTGCCATTAAAATAAAGTGAAGTGTGAGCACGCTGAAGACAGCGCAGCGCTGTATCTGTGAAAGTGGCGTGGACTGAAGGGGAAACCCTGCTCACAGAGTAGCATCATTAAAACCGGAGGTTTCCCCCTCGGCCTTAAAGGAACGCTTTGTGCTGCTCTGAGAGCCGTCCAGCGGTGGCCATCTTGTGTGAAAGCATCATTCACATCCCGGGTTCAGATTTCTGTGGAAAACTACCAGGGAGACACCGTGTGTGTGTGTGTGTGTGTGTGTGTGTGTGTGTGTGTGTGTGTGTGTGTGTGTGTGTGTGTGTGTGTGTGTGTGTGTGTGTGTGTGTGTGTGTGTGTGTGTGTGTGTGTGTGTGTGGTGTGTGTTGGCTCGTGGCTCCTCAGTACGCCACACCCTCCATGTGTGTGTCAGGTGTGGACTAACCTCAGGAATGAGAATCATCAGCAGACTGCAGCGTTACACACTCAGTCAAGAATGTGTTTTTAAAGGTTTATCTGCTCTGAAACACTTTGAACCATCCTGAGACATGTTGATCACAATGGACACAGAAGAATCAGCAGCTCCATGACACACACACACACACACACACACACACACACACACACACACACACACACACACACACACACACACACACACACACACACACACACACACACACACACACACACACCCCTCTTATTTAGCTGCAGTCTATATTTATAAAGGTTTATCCACAGATTAAGGAACTCAGCTCTTCATCACCATAGCAACAGTCTTCATCACAATGGCAACAGAAAACTGGTAACTCAATACATTTGAGGATGATGTTTCTGAAGGAAACAAACACTAAGTCAGTTCAGTCTCGACTTTTAAAGATCCAAGTTTGTAAAAATTCACGATTCTGTGTCTTTTCTTTATAAATATATATAAATACTGCAAAACTGTCACAACGCTCAGTTCACAGAAATTCATACAGCTCAGATTCAGCAACCGTCCTGTTTGGATGTTCTGTTTCGGCTTGTATAAGTTTGTGATGTCACAAATTCACACTTACATCATGTCCGCCCTAAGCCCCACCCACTGACCAATGGTTTATATGGAAGAAAACACAGAGCAGTTATTCTGTTGTGGACTTAGCGAGCTACCAGATCCAAGAAAAACCTTTGATTGGCCCGGGTCTTCGTTACTCAGAAAACAGTCAATCAGAGGAGAGGATCATTGACATCACTGCACCCTAAAGATCAAACCTTGATCAGCTCCATCGGGAAGCTTAAGACACGAGATGTAAAACCATGATTTTTGGTTTGCAAATAAACACAAGTGTAAAATATGGACCTTTAATGATTTATTCCTGTGAACACGGGGTTCTTAAACTACTGACCAGGGGGCCAGTTCCCATCCACATGACAACGAAATGAGACCTCCATTAAAAAAAAGCCATGGACTCATACATTTCATCATTAAATCTGACATTCAGCTGCCGCGTTTTATCCCTATGAATTACGTTCATAAGAGGTTCACCTGGTGATTTATATTGTGTTCAGGTGTCCAGCGCCAACAGAGGAAGTAGAGATGCAGCAAGGTAGAAAGATAAAGGTGATGTTTGGGGAGATTTATTAACATGGAAAATGTCCTAAACAGAGTCTCTCCTCAACTTTAACCAGATTTTTTATTTTATATTCTATTTATTTTATTTGCTGCTAACTTTCCTGAACCTTAATAATACAAATTCCTCAGACTGTAAAAGGTGAGACATTTTAAAAGTTGTCTGACAGAAACACACCTGTCTAATGTCCTCATCATCTCCTTTGTACTTGGATCATTTGATGAAAGCAGAAATGATAAAAACAGATCATAAATAAAAGCCACCCTGTGTAGAAGTTAATCCAGACTGAAGAGGTCGTGCGCTTTTGAACATGTGTGTGTATATTTATCTTATTTATGTTCGTTCTATGTATCTGTTAGTTTCCTCCTCTTTCAGTTTCCTCCTTCAGTCCAGTGAAATGTAAACCTCCGCTCTCTCTTTGTCTGTCTACATGTGATATACCTGCTCCACCTGAACATGATGAGGACATCAGGAGCGGATGTGTTCAGGTGGATCGTATTATATCGTTGAAGTAAACAGTCACACAGAGATGAGTAGAACGACAGTAAAATATTATCATGTGTTTGCTGCATTCTTCAGTTTCACAGATCTTGTTTTTGCCAAGTAGAAGCATTATTGCGCCTGACGGAGGCTGAACGAGTCTGATGGAGGCTGATGGAGTCTGATGGAGGCTAATGGAGTCTGATGGAGTCTGATGGATGCTGAAGGAGGCTGATGAAGGCTGATGGAGGCTGATGGAGGCTGAATGGAGGCTGATGGAGTCTGATGGCGCACTAAGTGCTAAAATAAGACCCAGAAAAACAGACATCTTTAAACAATTATTCAGCGCTTCCAGTCAGAACTGCTGTGGTCTGGGATCCAGTACATGTGCTGGATTAGTGTGTGTGTGTGTGTGTGTGTGTGTGTGTGTGTGTGTGTGTGTGTGTGTGTGTGTGTGTGTGTGTGTGTGTGTGTGTGTGTGTGTGTGTGTGTGCTGATTCCCAGAGAAGAATTGGGTGTGTCAGCCCAGCCTGTATTTGTGTCAGGGTTGAAAGCACGAGTAAGACTTCATGGTTAGAAGAAGCGGGAACTTCAATGGAGGTCATATGGTTCTTATTCCTGAATTAACTTCACTGTAACACATTTATTATATATTTATATATATTGGAGATTTTATAATGTGTTTTTCTGCTAGTTAAACCATATAGATAAGTGTCGTTACCGACCATAATCAGACATCGCAGGTGAATATCAGTGTTGTGATTCAAACTACTTGGTTTGACCGTCTGTAACAAGACAGTCCAAATATCTTCTGACTTTATTAGCCAGACCAACATGTGATTAATTGCTGCCTCTAAGTGTTGACATCTACCGGGTGTGTAGAGCAAAGAGCACACACGAAGCTTTTGTGTTCTTTTACTTGACTCGGGTCCTGAATCTGTAGAGTCTCCGACCAACATGTCCACCGCGCTGAGGACCTTTTGTCCCATATAAGGACAGACGAGAGGCAGCAGAACTCCTGCAGTTTATCGCCAGTTGGCTAAATAACAAGCGATAGAGTACGAGAGGGAACAGAGTTGGCACCATTCATGTCCGTATTGTGAAAATGCAGCTGCATCACCGACAGATTTCATAAACAGTTTCACCTTTGATTCAAGTTGCACAAAGGTTCGACTGTCTGGAGACGAACGCTGACATTCAGGCACGATGACTTTTCTATCAGAACAAGTTTAGTCAGAGCTGGAAACATGAGGATGTTTCCCGATAGGTCGATTTTTAATCACTTTCTCAAAGAGACGGACAATATTTAAATTTTTACATGGTGCCTCTCCTTCACTGTAGTTTGTTTTGTAAATTGTGTTTTGTGGGAAAAACATCAGTTTTCGATGCGCTGCGAGCCAGCGTGTTGTCATGTTGGACAAATGATGCGCCATCGCTGCAGGTCAGATCCTTTGAGCTGAATGTTTTCTGTTCACAGGTGAACTCGGCGGTGACAGTCTGACCCTGCAGGGAGAATTCAAGGAGCACAAACCCGCCAGTGGAAAGAAAGTTGCTCCACAGTGAAATCATAAATGCACACATACGAGTGGTCACAAAAATGTTAAATACTTCTAAAAGTCGAGGTCCCCTGCTTCACGAGCATCACTGTGCTACGCTTCGTTTGTGCACAACAAGATTAGTCTCTGAACTATTTGACCAAATTTTGTATTTTCATTTTTACAAAATGTCTCGAACCAAACAGTTTAGAACTAAATGTGGATGCAGAGAAACGATTCTATTGGAGATTTGTCAGGAAGTGGATCACCTATCATTAACTAAAAGCTCGGGTCTCTCTAAAGTTGTTTTGTTTGCACACTTTTAAATTCCATCTAGTTTCATAACACCAAAGGATCAATATATTTCTGTATTTCAGTGGAAACTCTCCAACCTAAAAATGAGATTTTTTTTTTTTTCCGTGTTCCTTCCACAACAGATCAGAAGGCCTCCAGTTGTTCGGTGGGTGACTCAACAGTACAAAGTGCACCAGTGTGGTACTGAGCAGGACCCAACAGCTGCTCTGCATACCTTCCACTGCTGTCATCCTCCATGTTCACGTGATCCGGAGACGCAAAATCACTTTGAAGGAGGGAGAAAAGCTTCGGCGTCTTCCTCCCAGCTGCAGCCGACACTCATCACTGACAAGAGGAATTCTTCGTCTGCCATCCGAGAGGAAACCAGGCATGAAATCTCCATCAACCCCGATGATTACAGGGACTTCAGATTAAAGGATGTTGTTGCTATTTTCTCTTTGCATCAGTGACTGTGTGGTCTTACTAAATACAAGCATAATCACCATACAACAGGACAGAAGTCATCATTTTCTGCCTGAGGACTCAGTGTTTATATTTCAGAGAAAAAGCAGTGACAGGTGAACAAAGTTCTCCTCAGCATGAGGTCATATTTTCCATTTTTACAGTAATGATGACACAACAGGCATAAAGGTGATGAAAGTCCTATTCAAAGGTTTTCCATAGTTTCCCATGTGATCAAAGCAACAATGCTGCTGCTCAGTGGGACTGTTTGCTTGATGGTTTCATTCAAAGTCCTGCATAATACTCTGAATAAACAATATATCAGAGTGAGTCCCTTCAGAGAGTTAACCCTTAAAACACCACAAACGTGGAACCACAATCTCTACAAATGCAGTTGTGGTTTGTTTGAGAGTTCAAGTGGTTAAAACTTCTGAAAAGACAGAGATCCCGTAGAGTAAGAAGGAGTCGCCTGGCTGCTACCAGCTTCAGTCTAGGCTGTGATTGGTCTGGAAACCCTGTTCGCATTAAGGTTTGGGAACTCTGAAGGAATATATATTTATTATATCAAACTTCAACAGGCACAAATATCCAGAGAGACAGCCTGGATAATGTTCTGTAGTCCATCTAAACATTTCTCCTCCTTCTCTTCTTCTCAGGTGGATATGGACTGGAGTTATTTTAGTACTGGTCATGTTCTGCAGGTAGAAATGAGCTGCAGCTGTTCCAAATGATTGTTAGTTTGTAACAATTTTATCAGTTAGTTTTATCAGTAAATCCAACACGTGAGCAGACAGGTGAGCTGCAGGACCTCAGGTGAGTTCTGGTGTCACAACGTTTTACAAAACATTGGCTTTTTAAGCACCAGAAGAAGCGAGTCCTCTCCATGAATCTACATAAAAAGGAACATTTAGTGGAACCTTAAGAGGAACCTTTAAAGGAACCTTTAGAGGAACCTTTAAAGGAGACTTCAGTGGAACCTTTAGAGGAACCTTTAAAGGAACCTTAAGAGGAACCTTTAATGGAGCCTTTAGTGGAACCTTTAGAGGAACCTTTAATGGAGCCTTTAGAGGAACCTTTAAAGGAACCTTGGAAGCAACATTTAGTGGAACCTTTAGAGGAACCTTTAAAGGAGCCTTTAGTGGAACCTTTAGAGGAACCTTTGAAGGAACATTTAGTGGAACCGTTAGAGGAACCTTTAGAGGAACCTTTGGAGGAACATTTAGTGGAACGGTTAGAGGAACATTTAGAGGAACCGTTAGAGGAACCGTTAGAGGAACAGGTGACTGAGAACATTCACAGATGGCTCCAACCCTCTGTGAGACAGATCAGGATATTTTGGAAAATGGTTTGAGGGGCTTTGGAGCTGGTTGTGAAATGTTTCCAGTGCTCAGAACAAATGTGCCAGTCAGAGCATCAGTATGCATCATGGGGCCTGTCAGGACATCCCTCCTCGTCCTCCCCCTCCTCTTCCCCCGCCTGTCAGGACCTCCCTCCTCCTCCTCCCCCTCCCCCGCCTGTCAGGACAGAGTAATGTAGATGTTCTAGTTTCTGATTCTTCTTCTTAGGGAAAACAACTGACTTACTGTATATGAAGCAACTCTCTCATTTCAACATGCACACGCAGCAGTGTTGCATCATATCTTATGAAATATATTGAAAGTTTGATTCACAGTTGCTGCATTCATTTGTGTTTGTGTCAAAAATAGAACTTTGGTTCCAATTATCCATCCATTATCTATATCTGCTTTATCCTGAACAGGGTCATAGGGGGGTGGAGCCTATCCCAGCTCACTTTGGGCAAAGGCAGGGTTCACCATTCACACCTCAGGGACATTTGTAGAACCACTAGTTAACCTGATAGCATGTTTCTGGATGGTGGGAGGAAGCTGGAGTGCTGAGAGAACCCACGCAGGCACACGGAGAACATGCAGACTCCACATAGGAAGGCCTGGATTTGAACCTGGAACCTTTTTGCTGTGAGGTGACCATGCTAACCGCTGCACCACGGTGCCACCCAACTTCACTTGGTTCCAATTAGTGGTTTAAAACTGACTTCAGCCCAGAAAGTAGGTTTTAAAAGCAGGAACTGTCAGTACATACAGTTAGTGGTGTCCAGCAGTCATCCAATCACCTCCTATCACCTCATCTACTATTTCAGATTATCATTCAATATTTTAAAAGCATACATTAAGACTCTTAAATATAAATTCCTCTCAGCCTTAAAGTTGTTTTCTTGTACATCCAGTATTTATTTATTTATATGATGAAGGCTCCAGCATCCTCTTCCTCAGGTTGGTCGGTCTGGATGATGAAGGCTGCTGCTTTGCTGCATCTCTGATCATCTTTAAGAAGAAAGAGGACAAAAGGGTTGGTGGTTCAATTCCTAGGACGAGTATTAAATAGCCTTCCTGACTGTCTCTTAATGTTTAAATATATAATTTCCAGGTAAGTCAGGGTGTCAAATATTGACGGCTTATCAAGCCGTTGGGCTCTGACACTGTCAGGGTGAAGGTTCCCTACGCTGCCTATACGAGACACAAGCTGATTTACTGTTTGGCACAAACATCCACTTAAATCACTAGAATGTTTTCATTATGATAACGTTGATAATAAATCATGAATTTGAGTCGAACCAGAAACTCTGTGATAAATGAGCCTCAGACCTCTTTGTGCATATGAAGCCTAAATTTCCACCACTGTGAAAAATGAATATTGAGCATGTCAGGTCAGATTTAAAGAAGCTTTTGTATGATGGAGGATTGTTCTGGTTCCACTCAAATTCATCATTTATTATTGACAACATTGTCATGATGTAAACATTTTTGTGATTTAAGTTGATTTCTGGTATAAATCACAGCATTGATCTGGGAATGAGCAGTTCCTGTTCAAATGTGCTGCAGTTTAACAGAGTTTGTAGAGTTGATTTCTGTGATGGAGCTGTTCTGGTCTTTGTTTTTATTCCTGCTCTTTGAAACTATTGTATGATGGAATCTGAGATTAAGACAGAACATTTGAATAAATCTGAGGCATGTTAAAAACAGAGGAAACTTTGGGAGTTTGTGGTGCACTCAGTCACACCTGCAGATATCGATGTACGGGCATGAACACATACAGTGAGTGAGGTGATGTGTGCTTCACCGGTGAGAGTCCTCTGGGTGTAACAGGAAATCCCTGTGCACTACGGGTGCGCTGATATCATTGTTCCCTCCGGAAGCTCCTGGACAAATAAGCATTTGTTCCTCATGAAGTCAGCGGAAGCGCTCGGCATCAGGACGCATCCTCCAGGGAATGGAAGCATGGACGTACATTCATTAAATATGAACCTACAGGAACAAGAGGAAGGTCATCAGTGATGTCTGAGGAGCTGCAGCAGCATGCAACACCTGCATGAAAGAACTGGACATTTTACTGTCAATCATAGAAACAAATAGGAGAACGAAGTAATACAAGATTTTATTGATGCATTTTAACATGTGGATTCTTTGTGATACTTTCTTTAAAATAATTGACATACAGCAGCAGCTGCTGCCTGATGACCTCACAGCCCATCAGCTGTCGATAAGACGATGGTCTTTAGGGGGTTCTTATGTATCGATGCCAAGACTTCATCTTTTACGTGCCAGGCAGTGTTTACAGTCTGATTAGCATTTAAGCTAATAACAAGCTAAAAGAACACATCAGAGTCATTATATTCATTATTTTATATTAATATATCATTATATGCTTTATATTATATTAATATATCGTTATATTCTTTATATTATATTAATATATAATTATCTTCTTTATAGGTAGCACAGTGGTGTAGCGGTTAGCATTGTCATCTCACAGCAAAAAGGTTCCAGGTTCGAATCCCGGCCTTCCTGTGTGAGTCTGCACGTTCTCCGTGTGCCTGCGTGGGTTCTCTCGGTTCTCCGGCTTCCTCCCACCATCCAGAAACATGCTATCAGGTTAACTGGTGGTTCTACAAATGTCCCTGAGGTGTGAACGGTCCCTGTGATGGACTGGTGATCTGTCCAGGTGAACCCCGCCTTCACCCAAAGTGTGCTGGGATAGGCTCCGCCCCCTTTGACCTTGTTCAGGATAAGGCAGATATAGATAATGGATGGATGGATTATATGCTTTATATTATATTAATATGTCATTATATGCAAAGAGGTCAGAAGGTCATTAAATCATTTGGTCCCAAATTTTATGGCCACTGATGCAATGTTGTTCTGACATCTTTCTCCTGATGGAGCAACATCTGAGTCCTTATCACATCACTGGTGTCCAAACTGGAACACACCATTAACTTCTTTCACACACTCACATACTCTCATGTCACCCCCCCCCCCCGCCCCCCACCCAGCCCCTCCCCTCTCTGAATGCTCGTCTGTCAGATCCGTCCTCTGTGTGTTAATCCAGCAGGATGGTGCTGTTGTATTGTGGCTGTGATCTCTCTGTTTCTGCTTCGCTGTCTCTCTCAGTCCTGTCCTACTTCCTTTGTGTCCGTGTTGCCGCCCGGCCTGCTGTCTGCACAAAGAGGTGTTTACAGGTTGTCGATGGGCAGGACCGACCGCATCAACAAATCACATGCAAAGTGAAGGACAGACGGCAGGTTGGCTGTTTTGAAAGGCAAACATTTTACAAAGACTGAGCTGCTCTGACGGAGAAATGTTCATTATTTTAAAGTAAAAAAATGTTGATTCTTTCACTTCACTAATGAGATGATTCATTGCTTCTTCCACGGTTTGCTTCTCACCACTGAGGATCACATTAACTTTGACTTCTCATGCCAAAATCCCTGCAGAAGAAATTCACTTACAACCCAGATAAATGAACAGATGAGATCCTCTCAGCTGTTCCTGTACATGCAGGTCTTCAGGAGCCTCCAGGTTTATTTAATAAGCATGTTATCCTGCATGATCTGCTCCAACAGCTTCCTGTAATATCAGAAATATTTGGTTTTAAATTCAGTACCTGAGATGAAGTTCATTTTCTATCTACAGTAAAAAAAACGCTCCATGTATGGATCTTCAGATTTTGGTCCTCCCGATTATGTTCTGGATGCAACTGATCCGGTGTCCTTAAAGTGTTTCAGATTGCTTTCGAAACCTTCAGTCCAGCTTTAGTTTGTTTCCGACTATCACAGTGTTACTTAGTCAGAAATGTTCTGCTCTAAACTTGATGCCCAGCTGTCTTTCTAACAGGAGAACAATGGTTGTGAGTTGATGATGAGTCGATCAAACCTGCCTGAGTTTCTTTGTTTTAATAGCAGGATGTAACTTGAGGAAACTGGGCCTTTTTGTCACATGATCACCAACCTGCTTAAAGTTGATTGCTGAATGAGTAAAAATGCAGAATCTGAAGATTTATTTTCATTTTATATGTCAGAACTTCTGATAGGTTCCAGGTTTACATAAATATCTGAAAGAGTATGGACCTCATTGTATATGAAAACTCTAAATCTTAAAATACAGATATTTCAGAAGACTGGACTCCATGTTTAATATAAAAAACACATAACACCACAGGAAAATGTACTGTACGCTGACTCCATAACTACACCTTCTAATATTTATTATGATGATTGCTGTGTGTAAAAACTGTGTGAATCAACAGGTGAAAGTGTGTGTTCATCTGCAGCAACAATAATAACCACACATTTAAGGTGGGGGAGGGAGGTAGTTAACTGATGTTTTCTGCACCATAATTAAAAAGTACAGCTGGGGACATTTTCCAGAACATCACTGTTAAGGTCAAAAAAAGAATGCATCAACTAAAACACGTCTTTCAGAAGAAAACAGTCGTGCAGGTTATGTTTGAATCACATGGCTGCATTGGACCCTGAGGACTGCTGCTTCTCGGCGGCTCATGACTGCACAGTAGCTCCTCTCATCAGAGACGGTCCGAGGAAGTGAGTCTGAGCCTGGTGAGTCTCCACGCTGCGCTGCTTTCCATACGGGGCGGGGTGCAGCTCAGTCCGGCGCACAGCGCTCCGTCACCAGCTGCTCTCCGCGCGCCGTCTGCCCGTCTGCCTCCACAACATGGGTCTGGAGAAGGAGAAGTCCGACACGAGCATCATCATGGACGAAGATGAGTTCAACAGGTCGATAGAGCCCATTCTGTCGAAGAAGGGGAAGGTGTACGCAGCGGAGCCGGACCGAGATCCAAACGACATCAACGCGCATTTAAAAGTGAAGTAGTTCAGTGTGTGTGCGTGTGTGTGTGTGTGTGTGTGTGTGTGTGTGTGAGAGAGAGAGAGAGAGAGAGAGAGAGAGAGAGTGATTCAAGTGAAACTACAACGTGGCTGCTCTCCAGGTGAATGATCGCGGACTTTACACGCGTATTGTAACTTTGTATTTGTCCTGAAACAAACTGCGTATTTGGCCACCGGCAGCATGAATACCTGGAAGTCGCTGTGCGCATTCATCCATCTCCTCCAAACTCCTTCCCGCCGGTGTTCCTGCTTAGTTTAGGAGCTGATTGTTTCCTCCTGACTCGTGTGATATGACAGGTGGGTTTTGAAGATGTCATCGCGGAGCCCGTCTCCACGCACAGCTTCGACCGAGTGTGGATCGGAAGCCATGCCGCCTTCGAGCTGGTCAAATTCATCTTCTACCGGCTGCTGACCACGCTGCTGGCCGTGCCCATGGCCTTCATCCTCGGACTGCTCTTTGGAGTGCTCAGCTGCATTCACATCTGGTAAGAAGTTCCTAACGGCAGGATCTTACCGGTTCTGGCACTGTGCCCTCACAAAACATCATGATGTTATTCTAAGGAAATATCACAGTCCTACAGGAGATCAAAAACACAATTAAACACCAAATGGACTCAAACTTAAACAAACTTATAATACCAAAAGATAGAAAGTTGTAAAAAAAAAATAGAAAAAAATCCTTTTAAAATATCTACTGCTGTGCTGCAAACACATTTAACATCCTATATAAACATTATGAAACCTTTATAGTGCTCTAAAAACATGTCAAATGATTTCAAATATGAATTCAACTAAAGTTGAAATCCCTGTGAGAACATCAGGTGACTTTTCCTTCAGGGCCACCGTCGTTCCAGCATGTTTGTTCTGTCTCTTTGGGCAAACATTGACTGGGGTTATTTGTACAGTGAACGTCACATGCATTCTGTCAGTGTTTTGTTTTTATACTTGTGTTTGGATAATTACTTCATGCTGATGTCAGCGCTCTGCTCCTGCAGTGAGTCCATCCAGGTGCGTCCTACAGACTCCATTTATTAACACTTGGTGAAACAACACTTTGTGCCCGGCAGTGAGCGCTCGTTGGGAACTTGGAGGAATGTGGAGTTCCTCTGGTAGTGGAGGGAAAATGCCCCGTGTGCTCTCTGACAGAAAGATGCCATTAAAACAGCAGTTGAAGCCTGAGTGGGAAATTCTCGTGATGCACACGGAGCGCTGCAGAATAACTTCTGCATGACCTTTCACCTCGCTGAGGTCACAGGCTCAGGAGGAAGTTAACCAGGTATTCATCAGTAGAGGACTGAGCTGGTCGATACATGAGGAATGTCCCATGGAGGGGGAGGGGGGTTCACAATAACACACTGAGAATCCTTATTTTTATTTCTAGAAGAGATAAACAAACAGATGAGATGGTAAAAATATAGATATAATAAATCCTGTGAAACTGTCCTCCTGTCTATTAAATGCTTTAAGAGACAATGAACGTTATCCGAAGCTGACCTTTGACCTTTCCCCCCCAGGCTGGTGATGCCGCTGATCCAGAGCTTCCTGATGCTCCTGCCATCGGTGCAGGTGGTGTGGAGGAGCCTGACGGACATGTTCATAACGCCGCTCTTCCACAGCATGGGGAAGATCCTGTCCTCCATCCAGGTCAAAAACACCGAGAACTAACGGCTGTCTGTCCCCGAGGAGACGGCCACAGGGGACGGATGGGTCTCCATGGAGACGGGTGGATGATGCCAGTGGAGGACAGGAGCTCTTACAGAGTAAAATATGAAATCCTAACAGTACAGGTCATGTGATCGAGCCGTTTGTAAAAGAGAAAACACATCTGGGTTCAAAGTCAGTCAAATTTGGTTGAAAACTAAAAGTTTTTAGACATTTAACTTACAGATGAACTCATTGACTTTATTTCAGTGTGTTTGGACCAGATCGTGATATTTAATAGACCATAAATGTCTGTTTAGTAGCGCTCAGACCTGTTTTATGCTGATTGTGACCAAAAACCAGATTCTTGTCATTCCTTTATTTGTGGCTGAGAGTTGTTAAAGCTAACAAACGCTGACTTGCTGAGATGTGTACTATTTCTGCTTGTTTTATATATATTGATATGTATTGTACATATTGCAGAGTGTTCAGCTGGAGGTTGGATGTATGGACAGTCAGAGTGGCTGCAGGAGCATCAGCTATCATTTTATACTGTACGTCTCTAACTCTTATTTAAATATGCCAAAACAAATGATGTGTGTAGATCACCTGGAGGAGGCCTTTCTAATTTATTATTTACGCAGCAACTAATTCCTGATTGGAAGACAGAAGATGAGCTCAGTGCAGCGTGATGAAGGAGATCCACATTTCCAGCTGCTTAGTTTGCAGTCGAGCTGCCAGGTTTAAGGAGGAGGTCAGAAGGAGTCAGAGCAACATGGTTGATGAGGTTTCTGCAGTGGTTTTGATCAAGTTGAGCTTCATGGACAGCTTCAGTGGAGCGTTTAACGAGCTGGGAATCATGCTTCTACTCGAATGTGCTTCCTGGTTTCCAGCAGTTCCGTTGTGCACCTCGGCCTTTAGGTCCAAACCCACCTGAGACACACCTGCTCTAAAAACAGCTGCATCCATTTTTAGTTGAAAACACCTGAACAGTTTTGACATTGAAGCAGCTCTCGGAGGACTTTCAAGGTGTGAGACTGAGGAGTTTTCTCTGCCTGGCAACACCATGTAGCTCTAATCAACCTCAGTTCAGCCTCACTGTTCATTCTTCAAATATTACACAGCTTTTTTAGACTGAAAGATCACATGACATCTGTCTGTCAGTAAAAAAAAAAAACTACTTTTATGTGTTTGGATTTGATTTTCTGAAACATTTGTGACTGTTTCTTTCCTCGGATCGCTGATTTACTCACTTTTACTTTACCAAACTGTACGTGTTGCTAGTGACCAAAATAAAGAGGTTTTTCTTTCCTGGAGGTGATTCCTCTGTGTGTGGTTTCTCCTCTCTGTCACAGGAGATGAGTGTGGTTGGGATTTGCAGCTGAGTGCCAGAGAGCTCTCGTAAATCACTTTGCTGAGATTGCATCAGACACTGTCCGACAGAGATGAGGTGTGTGGATGGAACGTGACCTGAGGCAGCGCTGCCAGGCCGTCGGCCTCCAGCAGATCCCTCAGCAGGACTACATGGTGTTCGGGCTCCTCGTGTGGATCATGCTGTGATGCTTCTTAATGTATTCCCTCTGCATCCGTGTCCTAGATGCTCTCTGTTATGTTCAGTGGGGTTCACTTCTCTCTTTAGTTCTTCATAGTATTTAAATGAACCACAGTTCTCACTTTAACGCTGACTAACTGCAGAGTCCACAGGCTGGATGACGCAGCGCCTGCGAGACCTGACTGAGGGTACGAGATCCCAGAAGTCCAAACTTCAGACCAATGATTTAACTGAAAGATATTTTTGGTTTGCCTCATGAGGTTCACTCACTCTGTCCGGCGTTGCTGCTCGTGGCTGTAAAATAGTTGCAGTCGGCCAATCAGAGCGCAGCCTTAAACAAGGTTTTTATGAATGATGAAACTTTATGACACGTCTGAATGAACTGAGATTGTTTTTTGGTTTGTTGTAGACACAAATGTCTGAAAGGGGTCTTTAAGGATGTTGATGAGCCCCCTGACCTTTGACCTTCAGCTGTAAATTAAGAAGCACATTAAAAGAAAATGATGATCACAGGGCTCTGGAACATGCAGCTGTTACAGCTCAGGTAGATCCAATGATCTGCCTGTTATGGCTCCTCCCTCTCTACCTGCTGAAGCTCAGGTGTCCTCTTCCTGCAGCAGCCTGCAGGGTTGTTAAGCTGAAGTGGTGACACCTGTGCAGGTATCGACCACACCTACAAAAACCAGCCTGGGTTCATTCTCTGTCTGTCTAACACCACACATCCTGGTTCTGTTCGGTTCTGTTCGGTTCTGCTTTCCTTTCAACTCTCGCGGACACATTTCTCACCCATCATGCATCTTGGTCGTCCTCCTGGCTGATGAGCAAACAGAATCACAGCGATTTCAATGAAGTGATTCAACATTTGTTGTTTTTCTATCACTCACATGACTCTGCTGATGACAGTTTTCTGTTGCTGTAGTTTCACCGCTGCTCCTCCTGTTTCCATTCTGTCACCACGATGTGACTGTTACACATTCTATTCATTTTATTTCTATAGAGACACATCACAGCAGAAGTCATCTCAGGGTGTTTAACACAGTAGAACCCTTCCAACAGAACCTGACAACTCTACAGAGAAACCCATCGATTCAACAACTCCCATATGAGCAACAGCTGAGCAAAAACAGAACGAGCTCAGAGGTGAGCGGCCATCTGCCTCGACTGGTGAGGAGAGCAGAGAGAGAAAAGAACAGCATAGAGATGGAACAATAACCACGAGGCAGGTTGGAGGGACAGAAACCACTGATTCGAAGCTCTGGAGATACGAGGAGAAAGAGCACCAAACTATCAGAGAGAGGAGGCAGGAAGTTAGTGAGATGTGGCATTTAAAGGGAGCTCAGAGGAGCTCAGTGCATCATGGGAAGTCACCCAGCAGACCAGGCCGACAGCAGCAGAACTAAACGGTGAAGAGCTTTATGAAAAAGGAAAGGACAGAGTCTGTCTGTCCGTCCTGCATCCACTCAGAGGAGCGTAGGACATGTGACAGTTACATCACATCTTCTGTGGGTTCATTATTCATAGTCCATCTGTTTTATTAACTGACCTCTAATGATTGACACCTGTCAGGACTCATGTCCTTCATTAAAGCTGGCTGTTGTTTTGCAGACGTCGGTGTTGAAGGTGAAGAAGCAGATTCAGCTGCAGCCTCTACGACTGGCACCGAGACAGAATCCGTTGTTCCAGGCCGGTTCTGTTGGTGTTCTGATTAACATTTACAGGTTTTTTTTACATTCTCATCATGAACTCAAACTGCATCAACTGTAAGTTCCCACAGATCCGATCTGTCATCAAACCATAACTCATGTCAGGTGACGTTTCGGTGTTGGATGGAAGAGGCCTGAGGAGAAGTCACGCTGCACGACAAGCAGCTCTGGACCAGAACACATCTCCACTCCCGGTTCACAGACGCTCAGGGCTTAATAATGTCATCACATTTCTCCGGGTCAGAACCAGTTCATGTGGGCTCCTCTCTGCAGGACAACATCTTTATTTGGTTATTTTGGTCTGTGTTCACTGTCACGCCCATAAAGCTCAGAAGGAGAAGGCGCTATATTTCTTTATTTACCTTTACAGACCCAGAGATTCACAGGGTTCTCTCATGTAGTCGCTGCACCGACCAACAGAACCTGTCATATCAGAACCACTTTCATTAATGCACCCTTTATTGTTAAAGTTATGAGCTATGAAAAGGGAAAACTTTGGGTTTCAGATTATAAAATATCCTTCTGACGGATGTTCTGTGACACTTTTGGACCGTAGTCTCTGTATAGACATTAACATTTAGATATCAGAAAGAAACTTATTATTCTGCCACCAAATGTCTCACATTGTCCTTCACACCAAGACGTGAAACAGGAGCAACATGAAGTCTGCATAGCAACAGCAACACAGTGAAAGTATAAAGGTCCAAAAAGTAAAAGAAAGTATGTTCTTCTGGCAGGAAGATGAAATCACAACGTAGCTGGAAAACAGACCAACCTGTGAAAATCAACACACTCGTTCAATAAGAGGTGTAACTGCTTTGAGCACCAGGAATGATTTGTTTTGTAATATAAACACATCAATAAAGCATTAAGAGAGAAGATGAAGGTTGTTTTCAGTGTTTTCTTGGTAACAAGCTGACAGAAGGTTGAATGTAAAAATGCTTCAGTTCTCCATCCTGTCAAAACCTCCAAGGAGCTTCAATAATGTCTGATAAATGATTTATATGCACAATCAAGTATTTATTTAAATCCTTATAGGTAAAACAAATACATTAGCAAGCTGGCTACAGCAGAACAAAAAAACCTTAAAATACACAACTCCAAGTAGGAAGAGTAGCTCCTCCTTGAATTTACTGAGCATGCGCACTGAGAGGCATGAACTGACGCTGGAGCATGTTGCTCCCAAAAACAAAGTGAGAACTCTGAAAAAGGAAATAATAACCTGATTAGTGAGCTGATGTCAGTGACACATCCAACAATCTGCTATCACACTGGAAACAGCTGAGTGAGCAGCTGTCACTCACAGGTGAGCTGGACAGGAATGTAAACAGACCAGAGAGGCCACGTGCAGCAGATCAGCCTTGAACCGGTGACACCAGCTGGGATGTTCATTCAGAAACACTTGGTTCACCAAACATTTCAAATCTACAACTTATTTGTATGAAGCACCTGCTGACAGACAGGATTTCATATTTGCTGAATAAGCTGAAATAGCTCTGTTTCCTCTGAAAACGCCCTTCATTTATTTGTCATGCTTGTTTTATCCCATGTGTATTTGTCTTGCTCCCTCCATCCATTGCAGCCTCTTGAACTGGTCTCCCTCAGACTGAGGTATGGCAGTCTTCCACACCTTGCCATTTCCAATTAACGCCCACATTTCACGGAACAAACACGGTAGTCTGCTCTGCCTTGATCCCCAAATAAAGTCCCTCCACGGCCGTCCCCCGTCTCCCCCCCCTCAGATGGACATCACGTCAGTCTCTCCTCCAGCCGGGCAGGTTTCGCGGTGACTCTCCTCTCTGTGCTCTCAGGTGACTCCCGGGCTGCGAACACGCGCTCTGCGGGATCCGAGGAAACACGGAGGGTTCCCTCCGCGCGCTGGCATTTGTAGTCCCGTTCAGCGGACAGGGCAGGAATCAGTTCCCTGAGAAGAGCCCCGCTCCTCTCAGTCTGCCTCCACCCTCCCACTCAGCTTCCTATATTGTCTTCTTGTCGGTTCCAACGCGCTGATCTCTTCAAACTTGGAGGCAGAATGACAGGAGGACTGAAGGACGGCGACCCAGAGGAGGTACAGTATACTGGCGCTGTTTTTAGTTCTTCACTTGGAGCTGACTAACTTTCTTCATCCAGGATCTCATTATTTCCCCTAAAACGTTTCATTCACAGGGAAAAATCCGTGTTTCTCTCCAAGTCAGGGCGCTATCGTTATCTTTGTTTTTCTGGCACCTCGTCATGAGCTTTCTCCCACACACACGCCGAGGGAACGTGAGGCTCCGCTGAGTTTACGTTAGTGTGTCGGTGTGACTTTTACCTGCGAAAGTCTTTATTAACAGTAACCGACTGTTGTTTTCACGCATCAACCTGAAACGTTATATTTTTGTGCGTAACGTGAGTTTTCACTCATAAATCCTCCACGTGCTTTAAAGCTAAGTAATGAAGTCGTACTGTCTGAAGGAGGGTGTGTGACAGATTCGGGTGGGCACCACGGTGGTCTTTACGCACTCCGTTTTAAAGCGATGGAAACACGTGTTTTCAGACTTTTCTTCATGAGAAGTCATGTTTTAAATATAATTAATAACCCATGTTTGCTGAAAAAAAATTCAAAATATATTTTGAGAACAAAAACTATTATTGAGAGAGTTGTTTAATGTTTGGAGTATGTGCTTTTACGCATGTCTTTAAAACGTTGCCATGTCCCGGGTACATGGAGGATCAGTCAGGTCAGGTTACTGGATGTGTGCGTGGGAGGTGAGGACCCCTTGCGGCGGGATGGAGGGGTGTGGTGCTGCACTTTCTCTTCTCCTAAACCCATCCCTGTTCGTGGGGCAGGCTGGTAACAGCTCCAGTCTCTCTCCCTCTCCGCGCGCTGCACACAGTCCTCCTCCTCCTCTTCACGCTCTTCCTCTTCTGTCTCCTCCGGATCCTCACAGGAGTTTCTGCACTCGCCGTTCATCCGAAAACAAGGGAACATTTACAAACCCAACAACAAGGACATGGACAACGACAGTCTGAACGAGAAGACGATGGAGGACATCCACACCAAAGAGATCGACCTGGTCAACCGGGACCCCAAACACGTAAACGACGACGTGGTCAAGGTGAGTCCAAGCTGCTGGAACTTCTGAGCTTTAAGTTTGAGCTGCAGTTGTTACGAGCTTTCTCTCTATTTAACCACAACATACCACAATACCTGTTCAAGAGTTCACTCTGTGTTTTATCTGCTGAGTGAAGCTTCCTGCTAATCAGCATAAAGTGAGATCATCTCTGCTCTGGGGTCTGTGAGTTAGTTGTCCGACTGCTGTTATGCGGCTGTGCGCGTCAGAGGCGCGCGCAGCCGCTCCAGCAGCGTCCCCCCTCAGTGACTTTCCCCTATTAGGAAGAAGCTCTGCAGATGTGTTCAAACTCATGGAGGGAATACAGTGGCACGCAGTCTTGGTGGGTAAATACGTGTGCGTCAGTCTGAGTGGAGGCATCCCGACCTCTCCAACGGAGGAAACATTACGAGTTTCCTGTTGTCGGAACACACGTTTCCCACAGAGCTCGCTGCACACGCCTTCTGTTGGGAACGTGGAATTCTTTCCATAAGAGAGCAGCAAAGTGCAGGCTATTTATTTAGTTTAAAGGAGTTAGCAGAGGGATGAAGTAGCTGCGGGGGAGTGGTGGAGCCACCTGACGCGTCTGTGTGGAGCAGCAGCTGTCGAGCTCCTCCAGCTGGAGCAGGTTGAACATCAGAGGGGTCACGGAGCTCTCAGCGGGGGGGGCGCGAGGCTCACATCTCTGAAATACTGGAGCTCTGCCTGTTAAAACAGGGAAACACCCAAGTAGCTGGTTACTGTGAGGGGGAACCCCCCCTCCTCCCCCCTCCCCTTTGCATGCCTGCAGCTGCTTCAGAGCAGGAATATTCCGGTTGTTGCTTCTTATTGGCTGCTGTCAGGTTTGACTTTAGTTCACTGGAAAAAGATTACTGGGAGACACAGTCTGTAATTAATGTGATTAAAATGAGTTTAGTGTCAAGAGGTTTCCTCCTCTGTCACATTATTTAATGAAGGCATCAATTCAAGAATATTGCTTTTAATTCATAAAGTTAAATGAATAATAATTACGAGGAATACCTTAAATTCTTGGAATCGGACAGTGATTCACTTTCGCTGTTTCAGGAGCTGTCAACATTTCACATGTTGAATATGTATAATTCACATGTATGTCAATATTCACATGTTTCCATGTGAATATTCTGCTACATTTAAAGAAAATGAACCTAAATGGTAACTTTTCTTTCCTCTCTGCTCTCTTCTTCTTCTTCCTCCATTGTGACAGTGAGTCAGACTCTCCTTTCTCAGAATAGATGCAGCTTTATGAAGCCCCGCCCCCTCTCTAATCAAGTCATCAGACGCTGGTGAACTGATCTGACATCACATGAACTGTAAAAATGACAACTATTATAAAGAACTTCAAAGAAGCTTAACAACTTCCAACTTGTAACAAAT
The DNA here is from genome assembly GCF_029030835.1 of Brachyistius frenatus. Lineage (NCBI taxonomy): Eukaryota > Metazoa > Chordata > Actinopteri > Embiotocidae > Brachyistius > Brachyistius frenatus. Next base: position 50,284 of record NW_027211180.1, read on the forward strand.
GGTGGAACGTTTTTAAAGTACAACTTTTACTTTCATGATACTTAAAACTGCTCTCTAATGTATTAACAAATTAAGATTTTTCAAAAATAATGGGCATTTAATATCTAATGCTAAACCGCAGCGTAAAAAATAGGTGCACCTTTATGCACTAATGCTACTCATTATGGATGATGTAACATTATTCCTAACATCATAATATAGTTATATACAGTGAGACACTGGTAGAAACTATTCTGCACACATAATGAGCACTTTTACTTTGAATTCTTAAACTAAACCTTTCTGATGGTACTTTTACTTGTAATGAAGTAGTTTAACATGATGTTGGTATCTGAATACTTCCTCCCATCTCTGTTTGTAACGATATCACAGACCAGACAGTCAGTTCAGATCCTGTCTTCCTGTCTTCATGAATCCCAGCAGGCCTCTGAGGAGCCTCTGGACTTCTTCTTTATGATTCTCTGTGGGTTTCAGACTAAAGTGGTGTTTTTACAGTGCTGTATACAGCAGCTCTGAGGTGCTCTGAGGTCAATGGAACAACTCTGCCAAGTGGAAGCGTGTGTTCCGTGTGCACCAATGAAAAGCACACGCAGGGAATCCCTTCCACCGTGACCTCACACACACGCAGACACCTAAATGGATGCTTTCAGACCCACTGTGTACAGAGTGGACACAGAGACACACCTTCTCTCAGTCAAAGGAAAAGACGCTGTGCACTCCTGTAGCTGCTGCAGCTGGTCTCAATCACCTGGCCACATCAAACCAGCTCCATTACTGCCGTGCATGTGGAGTTTACCCTGCAGAGAGTTCTTTCCTCCGGAGGAGCTGTGGCTCTTTACACAGTACAGAGGAGGGAACATGCCCTCACTGGAGAAAATGTTTGAGAGGGAGTTGTGAGAAGTTTGAGCTCTGGCAGCTGATCCAGAGTCCTTCAGGTCACAACGAGAGGAATGAAAGACTCCATGTGGAGCAGCAAAGCCCACGATTGGTCGTATTTTACTGGATTTACTGGGATTTCTTGGCTGATAATCGATGTAGTGACATTAAAGTGTGAAAACCTCCTGATTTCTGTGCTTTTGTCAGAACTAAAGGATTAAACACCTCTGTGGGCTGAGATCCTTCAGACTCAGAGCAGTGCGATTTGTTTGCATCCAAAAGTCATGCAAATGAACAAATACGATGGAGAGACCAGAGAACATGCAAAAGATGGTCTGCAGTGCACTAAAGCCATCCGTGTAAAGAAGATTCATTTATAAATGATTATGATTCTATTACAATTAGGGTACATTTTGTAGAAGTGATCATGTGAGTTTCAACTGAAGTAGGTTTGTGATTTTAAAGATGAAAATATGAAACAATCCTCGAAAGGGAGAATGTGTTGAGTAAATTTGCCACAAACTAGTTGTCATTTCATGATTTGTAAATATAATTTCTCAATCAAAAGGACATTTAAATTTAAAACAATCCTGTTCGAGTTAGAATGGCTCCATAGTTTTTAGTTTTATGTTTCTGCTGCCGATCATCGTAATCTGTCTCCTCAACCAAACCAAACACGACCAAAGCCCTCAAAGAGTCCATTAATCCAGCAGTGTGTGACCTTCTCCTCCGAGACCCGCTCAGCCTGTTCAAGCACAGCCGACACTCTGCAGATGGAGCTCTGGAAATAGCACACGGCCTTATTTATTCAATAATACAGTTGCCTTGGCGATGGGTCACATGCTGACCCCAAGACTTCATTGTTTCATATCAAACTTCTCCTTGGACTGCAGCGGTCCTCACGTTGAATCAGCTGCTGAACATAGAGTGTAATTATGAAGCTCTAAAATATTATTTTTAACTATGATTATTGAAATAAACTCCTGAAGTCAGTATCTTCTGAATCTAGAGGATTTTTAATTTGCTGAAAACTCTGCACTGTTAAACATCTTGTAGAAAACAGTTTTCATACGGTGGATAGTCAAATGACTTTTGGACTAAAGTCTTCATTTATAGTTTTTTCACCATGATCCAGTTAACAACATAATAATCTCCTGAAGAAATCTGTAAAACAGAAAAACATGTCCAGTTCTGACTTCTTGTATTGAGCATATGTTAACAGGCTGTCTGCAGGTGGTGAAGATGATTTTCCTCACAGATAACAGGATGTAGAAAACTAAAAGCTGAAGTACAGAATGAAGTAAACCAGCAGCGAACAGCTTGACTCTGGAGTTAAAACGTCTCCAGCCGCCCGCTGCGGTTCTGTTGTGCCTCTGCAGAAGGCTCTCATTTAGCTTCTATCAAAGTTCTGGAAACTGGCGCAGAGTTGGTCCACTTTAAAATTTGTAGCTGTGGAAAAATTAAACGGACATCGTGCTGGTTTTGTGGCTGCAGTCAGATTTATATCATAAGGCTGCTGTGAGAGAGGCTTTATGCTGCAGAGTTTAAAACTGGACTCACAAGCTGCTGTTGGGAGGAAAGAAAAGTAACTCGGCCTGGATATGAAGGATTCTGGTCCAAACTAAGTTTTCCAGGATTTAAAAAAAAAACAGACATTTACTCTGACATAATGATTAACAGCATGAAGTCCTAAATTGTGTGATGAGTTTTATAGATATAGACACAGTATATCACATATTCACAGTGTTAGGATGCTGTTACTTATATTGAAACATCTAATATATTCATTTGTACTGGAAAAAAATGATATATAGGTGTAATTGGATGTGTGTATTTATTGTATTTTCTGAGAACACAACAGAAATATTTCAATTGTTTTTGGAAATTGAATGAAATCTTTATCAGTTTTATTGCTGTTATTCTTTCTTTTTAATAAGATATGGTCAATAATCTTCTGAAATATTATTGAAACAAGGTCATTTCTATAGGAAACAGGTTTGAATATTCTTGCTGTAATACTGTAGTGTCTAATGGGTTAAAACACTGTCCATATTCTGGGATGTCTTGCCAGCTAATAACGGCCTGAAAAGGCTTAAAAATGCCCGAAAACAAAATAAAAATTCAATATTTTGGGTAAATACACTTATTCAGGGTTTAGATTATTAACCAGGATGGACTCAGGTAATGTAAGTTAGTAACACTGAACCAGGATGGACTCAGGTAGTGTAAGTTAGTAACGCTGAACCAGGATGGACTAGTTAGTGTAAGTTAGTAACACTGAACCAGGATGGACTCAGGTAATGTAAGTTAGTAACGCTGAACCAGGATGGACTGGTTAGTGTAAGTTAGTAACACTGAACCAGGATGGACTCAGGTAATGTAAGTTAGTAACGCTGAACCAGGATGGACTAGTTAGTGTAAGTTAGTAACGCTGAACCAGGATGGACTCAGGTAGTGTAAGTTAGTAACACTGAACCAGGATGGACTCAGGTAATGTAAGTTAGTAACGCTGAACCAGGATGGACTCAGGTAGTGTAAGTTAGTAACACTGAACCAGGATGGACTCAGGTAGTGTAAGTTAGTAACGCTGAACCAGGATGGACTAGTTAGTGTAAGTTAGTAACACTGAACCAGGATGGACTGAACCAGGATGGACTCAGGTGTAAGTTAGTAACGCTGAACCAGGATGGACTCAGGTAGTGTAAGTTAGTAACACTGAACCAGGATGGACTAGTTAGTGTAAGTTAGTAACACTGAACCAGGATGGACTCAGGTAATGTAAGTTAGTAACGCTGAACCAGGATGGACTAGGTAGTGTAAGTTAGTAACACTGAACCAGGATGGACTCAGGTAATGTAAGTTAGTAACGCTGAACCAGGATGGACTAGTTAGTGTAAGTTAGTAACACTGAACCAGGATGGACTCAGGTAGTGTAAGTTAGTAACGCTGAACCAGGATGGACTCAGGTAGTGTAAGTTAGTAACACTGAACCAGGATGGACTCAGGTAATGTAAGTTAGTAACGCTGAACCAGGATGGACTAGTTAGTGTAAGTTAGTAACACTGAACCAGGATGGACTCAGGTAATGTAAGTTAGTAACGCTGAACCAGGATGGACT
>NW_027211181.1:0-53879 GCF_029030835.1 Brachyistius frenatus
GCCGCTTCAGTTTCATGAGCCTGATATTGTGCATGCTGGTTCACAGTCACTCTGTCACGACTTACAGGAACACTTTAACAGAACTGAGCCATCATTTTCTCACTATGACAAGTCAAAATGTCAGCATTGAAAAAGACCTATTGCACAAATGTAATTATCCACAAAAATCAAATGGCTTAAGTTATCTGTCAATCAGATTGATGTTACCCATGTTTGTGATGTGATCACCTATTCCTTATGGGGACCTTCCTACCATTTGGGGACAAGTTTGTGTCAATACGTCCCCATAATACAAATCATTAAATTTAACTGAGGACTTGGTTTGAGGTAAGGGTAAGATCAGGTTTAGGATAAGGTTAGGATTAGGGAAAGTTGGTCTCCAGGAAATTAATGTAAGTCACTGTAATGTCCTCTGAAGTGATGGTAATACGACTTAGTAAGATATTTCTTTTAATGACATCAACAATTCACATTGTGTTTACACACTCAGTTCTCTTGCAGACTATAGAGGATGCCATTTGACAGAGACATCATTCAGGGATGCAGGTTCTCTCTATGTAGGGCTGCATTCAAATAGTCGAGTCAGCGTTGATCAGCGAAAAAAGTCTTAGTTGACCCATTTTTCTTTTGTTGTTTAGTCACTAGAGGACAACAACTGTCAAACTGCACTTTGTTAGAAATGTTATGAATGACTTACAGAAACATTTCAAGCAAGCCTTTCTCTTTAAGTTTCTGGAATCAGCCATAAAGTCTCCAGATAAGACAACGTTTCAGTGTAACAGCTTTCCAAATGTTGAACACCGTGTTTACTGACCCAGAAAAGGAAAATTAAGGCCCAGTTCTTACAACAGTTCAACAGTGTCTCTGCCTCTTCCGACAATGTGGGCAGTAAAGCAATCAGACACAGCAGTGGCTTCAGGTCCTTTTATGCTCCAGCTATCAATAATCTGTTAGTAGCCTAAACACAGATGCTATCAGGCTAAGATACAAAATATTGTGTTGAAATGAATTAACTAAACATTCAAGCTCCTTGCTGGTTGTTTCGACAGGTTGATAAACATCACCGTGACTGTGTTGCTAATAGGAAGCTTGCTTTTTGTGTGCTCTTGTAAAAGTTCCATTTTAAAAGCAAATTTTTACAGTTTTGTATTTCTGTGTAATTTAGCACTGGGTAAAAAAAAAAAAAAACTGTTTTTGTGCCTCCACTTTTACATGATGCCAAATACGGTAAAATTATATACAAATGGGTTTAAATACGTTATGTGATTGTTTTTGGTTTACACTGTAATTACAATACAGTTTAAATTAGACCATGCTGTAAATGGTGGTTGGAACTGTAATGTAGATGAATTTATATTATGCTGCAGTCAGAGTCCAACAGGCATTTACCAAATAATCTAAATCCCATATAAAATGTGCTGATGCATTTTGTGTGGAGGCAGTCACAGCATTTAATGTAAGGAAACATAAACAGTTTGTATCAACTGTAGGAAAGCTCGGAGACGGCTAATTGCTGAAGTTATGAACAGCAGCATTGTTCATTTTTTTTCAAATCCTGTCTTTAAACAGTAAATATGTCTGCCCCCATTACAGTAAGTGTTGGGAATACTTCAGGCTGGTACCAAATGGCAGAGCACAGACGCCTAATTCAATCAGAAAGCCTGAGGGCGGCCCAGCATGGCTAACTACATCACTGTTAAACATCTTGATTTTGTCAGAATTATAGAAAATGACAAGTGAACTCGACATGAACCAGAGAGTCGGGGTGGAATCCTCGTATTGGCATTTCTTAATCTGAGCAGGGTGGTGCCAGAAAATCAATACTTTTCAGCGAGCTCCTGTTTTGCTGTTTTCACCCCATGAGTCTGAAGGAAAGAACTCCCAAGCACCCCAGTACAGTAACACAATAACAAAACCAGTCTCTGCATGTCATCAATGCAAGACATGCAGTATTGTACAGATCAAGTTATTTCTTATTTGTTTAAATTTAATATTTGTTTTCTGGCATTAATTAACCCCTATTACATAAAATTACATAATTAATAAAAAAATAAAAAATTCAAGAAAGAAAATCCCTTACTGCCTTAAAATTAATGAATGAATCTATGAATATGAAAATTGTCCCTAACTCTGAGGAATGTGACATCTGAAACCCTGGCTGTCTGAATCTGTGATTTTGACTATCATTCACTGCTGTTGCAAAATAATTGCTCAGTCATTACTGCATATTTCATTCATGATATGTTTTCTAACATAACGTCATAACATATAAAAAAAACACCACCTTGGCATACCAACAGCATTAAATACTTGGATTTCACTGAAGGGGGTCTTCAATATGTAAAAATTCTGTTTTAATTTTTCAATTTCTTAAATTGCCTTCATCTCCATTATGTTAACCAACACATTAGGAACTGTTGCAATTGGCCAAATAGACAAACAAAGACTATTTAGTTTCCCATACATCTAATAAATTATATCTTAACTTGGCTTTTTAAAATTAGCAAGAGAATAATGATCAAACACAGCCTGTGTCATACTTATGTATACCGTATATGTATGATGTCTTATTATCAGAGAGATTTACACACTATGAAATCAACATCTTGCTCATCAACAGATGAAGAACACACAAAGTCTGTGTTACGTTTCCAAGTCATCTGAGTCACATAGCTGCGTAACACCTCAAGACTTTAAATAAACCACAACAACCCACAGCATATTTTTAGGCTTAAAGTCTGTGTTGATTGTGTTTGAGGATTTAAGTGTCATGTACAGCTCCAGTTAGCATCTGCTGCTATGTGTCTATAAGTTCAGATCCCATGTAGAAAAAGTACCCAGGTGGTACCCAGGGGAGGCAATTTTAATACAACCCACAGTATGAAAGTGTAAAGGTGTGGATATACAATGTGAATTTGAATTTTAGACACAAGATTACATGTAAAGTCAATGGAAAGATGGTTAAAACTGGAGTTCCTGTTCACTTGTGAGATCAGTTGAAAGCCTTATCTGTCATAAAAAACATACACATGGGGTGATGCATACTTTGTCAGCACAGTTGGTACATTGACTGTTTGAACAAATGCAAACTCCCAATCTAACTACTGTATTTCATGCCAATCTGTTTGTTAAATTCAGATATATCATGTATAAAGGCAACATTGTGGGAATAGAGGAACATTTAAGCAGTGTGTAAAATGGAAACAGTTTATCCCCAGGATAGCATTAACATGCTCAGTAAATATTATGTTTTTGTGTTAGATTTTCATTGATATCTGTTGTTGTTCCGGTGGAAACTTTGGCCTGACGGTGGCACCAGACAAAATTATTTTTCAAAGTTGTTTTTGTAATATGTGCATCCAGACAATGTTGGAAGTACATTGGACTAACAGATGGACACATTTACATCAGCATCGTCTCCAGCGTTGCACATAAATTGAGGTGCCAGATCATTTTTTCTTCTCCTACACCTCTCTTTACCATCACTTATATGCCAGATTTCAAACCAGTATTGTATCTTTATGAGTCTTTCCAGCAGCCAAAGAAGTTAGTTTTGCCGTGAAACCGGGCTTTGGTTTCATTGCCTCCCTTGAACATGCAGAAGTTTTCCATTCCTGATACCAACACAGCGCCACACGGAGAAAGGAAAGCAGAAACGGAAAAAAACTGGACACAAAGGAAAAACTCAGAGGGACTCCTTTCAGTACAAACAAACTTACTTTTCATCAGGTGCTATTGCACGTCTCATTCACATTTATTGGATTGAGTCCATGCAGCATAACCAAGGTGCTGACAGGAGCTGATTACACCAATAAGTCTCGCAGCTCTCGAGGAGGGGTCACCCAGAGGACAGTAATGCCTTCCTGAGGGCCAACAGTGACCCGGACCAGAGCCCTTCCTAGAGGATGGCGAACACCACCTCACCCCCACCACGACACTGAACCTTTCCTCTGCTGCGCTCATTCTTCCTCTGTTTGGCTCGCTGTCCTCCAAAATCCTGTTTCCTTACAGTCCCCCATTTCTTCCTGATACTCTTTTTTGTTGTTGTTGCTTTGCATGGGGTTTGTGTTCCTATTCAATTCATCAACTTTTTGGGTGAAGAGTTTTCAAACATTTTACTGACAGAAAAAAAACCTGACATTTTGATAAGCATATTAGACTAGGGGTCAAGATGATTACCATGGACATTTAATGAAAACAAAATCGTACATAAAAAATGTTTTTAACATCGAAGTTGGTTGTTAACCTTGGACAATGTAATTTGATAAAAAAAAAAAAAGTCTTACAAGTAAATCAAAAGCCAACTTACTGGGTTCTTCCTGAGATTTGAACTGCATCGGATGAGTATTTCCTCAGTTTCATATATCACTATATGAACAGATGAAAGACGGAAAACAAAATGATTGAAGGAAAAAATACATCTGATAAAATCAGGGATTTACCATTTATTTGTTCACTTTTCTAGTAAAAATACCAAATCTCGTTATGTCTTCCTGACCTCTTAAATCTGAGAAGGAAAACTCACTCTTTAAAAATCAGCTGCTCATGTCTACACACATTTTAAAGAGTCATAAGTAGACATTGCTTTACTTTCAGGAAAATTAGACTACTATTTGAAAAGTAGTCAGACAAGCACTTTCTTTGGACACATACATTTAGACTCCATTCATTAAAGCTTTGCCTTATCGTCATTAAGACTAACCCTGACAAAGTTCACCTTCCGTGTCCTAGACACCTGAATGAAACAAACCTGAGGTGCATAAATGATAATGTGATCAATTTAAATCCACCTTTTCCACAAAAAAACAAGGAAAACTGAAGGCTCCAGCTCATGCAGCTCTATGCAACATCTATCCGTCTTCCATTAAAACAAATTATTTTTAGGATTGGGGAGCACTAAGCTGCCTCTAGGATGCTGCTGAAACATGTCACATGACATCAGGTGGAATCACAAGCATTGTCTAGAGGGGCAGACATCAGCTGCTGTGGTTGTGTCAGAGCTGGGATGGGATGCAGCCGGCTCCAGTGGAGTCCAGCCATCAGGTTTCTCATTCATCAGCCAGCTCAGAGTATCAGATCAAGACATTTATCTCAGGCATTTAAAGTCCGATGGAGGGAACGAGGGGAGAATAGCTCCGAGATAGAAAATAGCTCGACTGGCAAAGAAATATTTCTTCCTCTGTGAGACTGTGCTGACAGATAAAAAATTGTATGTGTTCTAAACCATGCAAAATCCATCAATATCTAGTCAATAAATCATTCCTGGGTATTCTATTTCCTTTTCTGTCATTGAAATCAATCTTTTCTAATTGATGCTGAACCCGTGGAGGACAATGTTGTTACGAATGAAACCATCAATCTGTCACTGAGCTGTTTGTTTTCCGTCGGTCTTTTGTCTCTCTTGGCTGTTTTCCGCCTCAGCTTCATACATCCAATGGTTGTTAATCAGTTTTTGGAGCTCTACAGTGCTGCTGTCGCTGTTCTGCAGAACCCAGGAGTATGTGGCTTAGCGCCTTTCAAAGCCTGCCTGCCTGCATTGGAACAAACAGACACAGCGAACCCAGCTCGCTCTATGAGAGAACAGCTTCCACACATAAACAACCTTTTGTTCAAGCTCTCAAACCCCCCCAAAAAAGGCTCCACAGTCTGCTGGCTTTTCCCCAAGACCAACTCACTCGATTAAAGGGATCTGTTCATGGGTTGTGCATGCTGGTGGAGGCCAGGAACCAGGAGCCAAAAGAAAATGGAGGGACAGAAACAGCAGCTCCTTGATGGCCCTTAAGTCCTGATAAGGCTATCTCTTCAACCTACTGCAGGACCACCAAGCATTCATCCAGTAGCCATATAGAAGAATGCACACAGTCTAATGTAATCAATGAGCTAAGTTGTGTTGGCCACAGCATGACAGATCACAGCAGAGACAGCAGGGCTCAGAGCGTCTGTGGGAACTGGCCCCCTTTCATACTTCCAAATGTGACGTGGGCATATTATCTGTGTTTACTTGTTTGTTTGCCACCAGCAGGGCACATAAATTAAGAGTAATTCCAGTTTATCCAACCCAGTATTCCTGTGAAATGTGTCCATATTGGACAAATCTGTAATGCAAGATTCACATCCAGTGCCATGGATGGAGATCAAGGTGGTGGATTTGTTTTCAACACACCTGACGTCCATGTGAGAGATGTTTGTCACCCCCATCCAAGAGTTTATTTCTTTAAAATAAACAAAATCCCAATGTTTCCTGAACCTTAACTACACCTACAACAATAGTTCAAACACCCAAATCACACTCAATGGGTTGTTATTTCAGTGTGGAATATCTATAGCATTAATATGTTGACATATGAGCCTGAGCCTGAGCTCTGACTTCATCACCCTCCGAAAGGGGTTCAGACCAGCAGGAGTCAATAATAGGTTCCCCTGGAGGATGTAGATCCAGAGCCTTCAGGTGCATGCTTAAGTGAAGGTGGGGCTTTGTAACGTAGTTTTTACATGACCAGTGTAGTGGCAGATAAGGTAGCAAATGAGTATTCAGTGCACTGTTTGCTTGAGAACACAACCAAGAGTACTTTGGATAAACAGTATATTGCTTCATTTATTTGCAAAAGTCTTTCTCTAATCTTACCACAACTGACATTTTAAAATAAAGATCTCCGCTTTGTTCTCTGGCAATAAGTATAAAAAGTATAATAATTGCAGCTGTGTTTTTGGACTCACTTCCTACAGATCCAAACAGTGTCATTGGTGTGACGTCAGTCAGTTGACAATTGAAGAACGTTAAGAGTTAAGAAGCACATCTGCGTTAGCCTCGCCTCCCCTCTCCAGTGGAGAATAAAGGTCAATGAATTAAATAATTGTACACATCTTTTAGATCATTACTTAAAAACTACAGAATTTTTTTTAAAACATTGAAGAATCCTGGATTTTTAAAATGACCCAATATCAGCATTCAGTTTAGATAATATTTTTTGGGGCTTTGAACATCATTTGTATGCGAAGGAAAACAACAACTATGCTATTCAAAATAATGAATGTGTTCAGGGAATGTTACGATACCACTAGAGTGACGTCATCAAGGAAACGTCAGTTTTGCCAGATTATCTAAACCACTTTATTTCAATCACAATTAAGTGAGTTCACCAGAAATTTGGACAATGAGTACTCGTTGCACTGGAAATCTGTGTGGATACACACCTTTGGTAAGTTGGATAGGTGGAAGTTGAAAGTGGAAGTTAAAGTGTGAAAGATGTTTATGTACAGCCTGGTGATTTTAAACTTGTAGCAATATTTTCATGTTCCATAATTCAGGAAATTACATGGTAAGTGAAGTGTTATTATTTCTATTAGAAAATGTGGCCAAAACTATGATAACAAAGCCCATGCTGTCACACTTTAATAACCTTTCAATATACTGTATTCACTTCAAATCACTTACGAGAATATAAAAACCACAAATTAAAAAAAGGTATACGAGTGTGAACTAATGTGTTGGTGCCTTCTCACTGATATCCCAATGTTTGTCCATCTCTGTGTGTATTTCAGAGTCAGACAGCATGTGGTGGAGTATCCTGAGCTCATTTAGCAGAGTGAAGCGCATTGGCTCTCTATGAATGAGAGCGAACATCCGTCCAACTTATCTCTGAGTGCAGACTTGGGCTCTGTGCCTCATAATTGCAGGTTCATACACACAACTCGTGGACACACACTAAATAGCTTCTTTGTCGGAAGCTTAAGAATACCAGTCCTTCCCATCCCCATCTTCCATTTCTGAGGCGAGATCAAATGAAGGAAACAGTGTGAAAACTGGACTTTGCTCCTCGTTTTGCTGCGACAACCAGACTGTATTCGCATTGCCACATAAGACTCTTATAAAAAACACTGTTAGAATGGCAGGATACACTTCCTGTGGTCATTACTTAAAATCTCCACCCTCACCCATATTTCAAAGTGTTTGCATCCTCTGCAGGGCACAAACCTAGTGCGGTAAGACTTCCTATAGATGTGAACCAAATGTAGCAGTGGAAAGTTCACATTGGCCTGCGTTTGACTCCTGGATCGCAGCTCCACCCAGCTCTCCTTGCCCCCACATCCCTTCCTGTGATGAAACCTACTCCTCATGGTTAATTTCATAGCCCCTCCTCCACTCCCTTACCACCCACCACCACTAAAAAAGAAGCGATCTTTGAAGCAAGCCACATCTCTGCTGGCCCTGTCGAACAATGAGATGCTCTCCGACTGCTTTGTGCTGCAGGCCTCTCAATGCAAACAGAGCTCTGAGAACTGCTTTTTCATTGTCTCATCTTCAAGGGGTAATAAATAAGAGCTCGGACAGCTAGACAAGCTGCTACAGGGCGAGAATAAGAATGCCGTTGTTAAAAAGGCCGGCTTTCAATCAAAGTCCATTCAAAGAATAGTTGGGGTTTTGTATGAACGCATGTTGTGCCTATTAATGAACATACAAAAGGAGCCATTTTCTTGATTTATGGAGAGCTGCCATGGAGAATGTGCTGTGACCACAGGCAGGGGAGGCCGAATGTTAAGACGTGCATTTGGAAATCTACCTCTAACAAAACACCATTGTTGCTTTAAGAACAGAATTGTACGGATTTGTTTGTTGAGTAAGAAGTCAATTTTTTTTCCAAAGGAGAAATTCAAAATGTGTTTGGATTCAGTCCCAGCAACAACCTCTACCCTCTTATCAAGCAGATTCTCGTGGCTCTGAGATGCAAACATGGTGCAGAAAAGCCCTGGGTCTGCCCACAGGTGCAAAGCACAGAAATAATATCAATAAACTACAGTAAACTCCGTAATCAGCACAGCTCAGATGACAGGTTGCTTATTGCTTTGGGGAGTAAATACCATAAGATGCATTTCAAAACTGAAGCCCTTGCCCAATTAGTTCTGCTCATTTTTTCAAATTTTCCCCCTTACAGACTATTAACATTCATGTATTGACATCATTTGGCTTTTGCCAGGGAGATGAGGGTTGAAGTCTCTTGACATCTTGAGAATGAAGCGGATTGATGGTGGGCTACAAGTAAAGAGTTGGGCTGACTGAGCCTCTCATTAAAGAGCTCCAGATGTGTGCCAGATGTCGGGGGTCTCTCCCATAAAAAGAAAAAAAAAAAAGAAAAGAAAGAAAAACCCCATGGCCCCCCTTGGCCGATGTGATCACAGTGGGTAACTGGTGTTGCTTGCAGCAGCTCGGGCACATTTCCAAACAAGAGACAAACTGCAGATTCGGTCATAAACACTTTGAGTCTAGGAATGTGCGGCGGCATGTATGCATAGGATTCTTCTAATGCTACACAGGGAAGGTGGGGGTGGGTGGTGTGGAGACTCTTGGCAATGTGAACTATGGTTGAACTGTAGGAGGGAGTGCACTCAAAGGTTGGAAACAGTGGGGGTAAAAAAAACTCCCAAACCCTTCTTCAATCAGTCATACGTGGCCGACAATGGTTTCGTTTTCAGACATTCCTCTATGCATTGTCAATGACCGGTAATCTTTTTCTCTATATTTTTTTGTTCCACAAGCCTTGTTCTCATCACATTCAGCACTCAGTAAACTCAGACACGCCGCCTCTCGCAGATGAAAAGTTTATTGTATCTAGTAAAGGCTTGGAACCTGTTAAAATAGAAATGCTGTTGAACCTTTAGGGTACACTATGAGATGTACTCCTTACTCTCCTTAGCTTCTTGTGGCGGAGTGGCTGGCAAGTTAGCGCCATTCATTTGCCAGCCACTTGAGTGCACATTGATTTTCAATCCAGAGGGTTAGCACATGGTGTAATGAGAGAAGTCTGCATTATTCATACTTTGCCAGGGCTAGAAACCGCATGTGACCTAAATACCCTGCAATGGATTCTAAAATAACAACAGGAAAACACTGACAGACAGTCAGGTAGACAGTGATTTGAAATGAGCGAGGTAGCAAAGGAGGAGGTGGGAAAGAGGAGGGGAGGAATCTGGAGGAAAAACAGATGTGTAGGTGTGAGTGTGTATTTGCCAAGTTTCAGAGCAAACTGACATTTGAGTCTCCTTTAAGATTAGTTACTGTGCAGATATGTTGTTTAAGTATGTTTCCATTGTACTACACAGAGGACATTAAAGCAAACAATATGTGCAGTGTGTGTCCATGTATTCACATCATGTACAATCTCTCAGGTCTGACTGATAACTGCACATATGGGTTTTATTACAATGAAATTTAGAATTAACGTCCTCCCTCTGTTATGGCATTATAAATTCTATCTCACACCAATCCTTCAGCTGATGCATCACACGTTGAGTACATCTGCAGCCTTAAAGCTGACACACATCAGTTTTTAACATATTATGTAAGAGATGGCAGCAGATAAAAAAAGTGACCTCCACTGAGTGAACGCATAAATGAAAACAACCATAACCGTAAGAAAGAAGAATGTAAGTGCAATGGTGGTTGAGGTACATTTCCTCTAGTGGTATAACAGCTATAATGTTAAATCTGCAAGAGTGTTGAATACGTGTATTGTTTCATTCAGTAATATATCAGTATACAGAAAAATGGTACGTATAACTTGCAAACCTTGAGCCACAGCGAGTGCACGGAAAGACAAAAGAGCAGAATTCCAGCATTAATATATCAGTGAAAGTCAAATACTATTTAAAAGGGCCTTAAATTCCTTTTTTTTCTAGTTGAGTTTTAATCTGAAAGTGAGCAGAAGGGGTTGATTTTAACTGACTTAACAGTAATACCAACAAAAAAAAGGCCAACTGGAATTAATAAGTGAACGAAAACCCTTTTCGTGCACAAAGACAAAGACAAAGACTATTATCCATATTGGATAATCCTGTCCACCCTCTCCACCACCTGCTGCAGGGACAGAGGAGCACTTTCTCCAAAAGATTCCTCCAGCTCCACTGTCACAAGGACATATACAGGAGATCATTCCTGATACAGGAGATCATTCCAGATACAGGAGATCATTCCAGATACAGGAGATCATTCCAGATACAGGAGATCATTCCAGATACAGGAGATCATTCCAGATACAGGAGATTATTCCTGATACAGGAGATCATTCCCGATACAGGAGATCATTCTTTAATACAGGAGATCATTCCTGATACAGGAGATCATTCCCGATACAGGAGATCATTCCCGATACAGGAGATCATTCCAGATACAGGAGATCATTCCTGATACGGGAGATCATTCCTGATACAGGAGATCATTCCTGATACAGGAGATCATTCTTTAATACAGGAGATCATTCCTGATACAGGAGATCATTCCCGATACAGGAGATCATTCCAGATACAGGAGATCATTCCAGATACAGGAGATCATTCCTGATACAGGAGATCATTCCAGATACAGGAGATCATTCCAGATACAGGAGATCATTCCTGATACAGGAGATTGTTCCTGATACAGGAGATCATTCCAGATACAGGAGATCATTCCTGATACAGGAGATCATTCCTGATACAGGAGATCATTCCTGATACAGGAGATCATTCCTGATACAGGACATCATTCCTGATACAGGAGATCATTCCTGCCGACCGCAATAAGACTGTACAATAACTCACGTCTGGCAAAATCCATCACATAACAATAACACTGTTGACTGTGTTTCTTGGTTGTTTGTATATAATATATATATATAGATATACTGTACTGTATATACTGTGCATTTTATATTTTATAGTTTTTACTGCTATTTTACTGCTATTTTATTGCTTTTCTATTATTCTATTATTATCTTATTGCTTCTGTATGCTGCTGTAGCGAAAAAAATTTCCCCTCGGGGATTAATAAAGTAACTACCTAACCTAACCTAAGTGAGACAAAGTGGTGAATATTGGACCTTTTACCCTTGCAAGGCTACTTGACTGGTCATGGGAGTTTGCCCATCCAGTCTACAGGTGCTTTGTAGCATACGACCAACTCCCTCTGGGAATCTTGTGGGGGGTATACGGTTCCAGGTTTGCTGCTACGACCCATTCAGGTTCTCTACAAATGTAGTGAGAGTTGAGTCCATATTCTCAGCACAAAGTCAAACACATTTCCAGAGGGTGTTGGCGTCCACCAGGGTTGCCACTCCTCACCAATTTGTTTGTGATTTCCATGGGCAAGTTTCAAGGCACAGTCAAAATAAAAGAGAGAAGAATGTTCTGTGTGAGTCTTTTAATTGCTTCTCTGCTTTTTGCAGACGATGTGGTTCTGTTGGCTTCATCAGACTGTGAACTTTAGCATGTGATGTTGCAGTTTAGAGTCAGCACCTCTAAGTCTAAGTCTGATTCTCAGCCAGAAAAAAGAGTATTGCTCCCTTCGGGTTGGGACTGAGTTCGTGCCGAGTATCTCGGGATCTTGTTTACAATGATGAGAGTGCTGAGTTGGGAGGCAAAGCTTTACCATTACCAGTCGATTTGCATTCTGACACTCATATGGTCATGAGCTTTGGGTAGTGACCAAAATAATGAGTACAAGTAGCCTACAAGTTCCTACAAGTAGCTGAAATGAGTTTCCTCCACATTGTGCCCAGACTCTGCCTTAGAGATAGGGTAAGGAGCTCCAACATCCTCTGAGTTCAGCTGCTGCTCCTTTGTTTTCTGAAAGGAACCAGTCGAAATGGTTTGGGCATTTGTTTAGGATGCCTCGTGGACACCTTGCATTGCTGGTTGTCCAGACACATCCAACTGGTGGGTAGACCAACACACTGGAGGGAATAGATGCCTCATCTGGCCTATGAATGCCTTAGGATCCCCCAGGAGGAGCTGGAAAATGTTGCTGGATAGGGATGTCCGGGCTAACTTGCTCAATCTGCTGCCATCACTAACTGATCCCAGATAAGCAGTAGAAAATGTATATTGCAAGTATACTTGAAGTAAACAAGTATCATCTCTCAAAATTCTAAAATGTAAAACAAGGATGAAATAATGATCCTAGATATATAATCTTATTCCTGATATATTAGCTGACCAAGACTCTCCTGTCAAACTCCGAAAAAAATGCTGTCATCACTAATTAATTTCAGTTGCTTCTTTCATGTTTTTTTTGCATTAGGGGTTAAGCTGCTGTCTTTGAAAGCCTATCACAAAAGTGATGTACTACACCATGTTAGCGTGCAGCTGACAGTGTTGACTTTTATTCACAGGAACAATGAAAAAAAGGCAAAGATGAAGTAACAGGAGATCATCCGTGAATGAAAACATTGCTTCATAAGAGTAGAAAAACCCAGAGAAGTGTAGTAAGAATGACTTTACTCTGTTGTTGTACTGATGGAATTAGTTCTTTGGAAATATACATTAAAATGACTTGACCATGTATGTTCATTGTAGTTCAGGTTGCTCTGCCACCCTCTATTCATGCAGATGGTTTTGATTTCACTTTCCTAAGTTCACACATAAGATTACTATGTCCACCCTAACTCTGTGAAGGTGAAACTCATGTCCTTTGTGGTGCTGACAGAATTGAACAATTATATTAAAGCCGTTTAAGGATTTTAAATCAAAACAGCAGTGGATTATTGAGGGTAAGTGTTTAAAACCCAACTACCTGCATGCTAGATGCCACAAAGTGTTTTTGTATTTTTTATTTTCTCTGTTTTTGTAAACTCATCTTATTTCCTGCCACATTGTTACTGTGCATCTTGCTGTGTCGTAGGTACACTGTGAGCTTACCTCAAAAACATTAATGCTTTACCCTCAGATACCTGCCTGCTTATCACAGCTGAGAGGACGCTCGAGGCCTGATGTTTTCATGGAGCAGAGAGAAAAAGGCATTTCCTGGGAGATGGCACAGGAATGTTTCCATAAGGATCCAGGTATAAGATGAGTAGCATGTCGACTTTCCCCTGTCAGGTGAAGGCTTTGATAATCTGTTGAGGTCGTAAGCAGGTAGGACACTGACAGGTTGGAAGTACAGGTATCCCCTCCCCCGTACCCCTCAAGGCCAGACGGGAAGAGAGCGCAGGGAGGGGGAGCGACAGATGGGGAGAGGCTGGAAGTGTGCGAGTGACAGGATGCATTAAGCAACTTCCTGACATGCTTATATGATGCTTTTCTGCACTGTTTAAGAATCTGGTAATGATTCCTTTACTTGTGTCTGACCTGTTGGTTTCTACTGTTTAACTAGTAAATGTTCTTTTTTTTTAATGTTTCTATTACTTGCACATGAATGTCAGTCGCCTCTGTATGATGAGTAAGATGAAAATGCCATTACATTTATTTATATTTATTCATATAATGCCACTTAACATACTAAGATCTGTACAACAGAACCTCACAACATTACACAGAAGACTCCAACAGTTCAACAGTTCAACATGAGTGACAGTAGGAATGAAAAACTTTCTTTTTACAGAATCCCTGTCTGAACACAGAAGTTAAGGTGAATGCTGGTGAGTGAATTTCCTGTTATCATTTGCGAAGTGCAGCAATTGCATCTGTTGTAAAAAATACTGCACACACAATGCTCACAAAGGCCTATATGAGCTTGTTTAGGCTAACATAGCGAGCTGGAGCCAGTCAAGTGGGTATTGCTCATAAAGTTAGTTGGCTACCATCATTGTGTGTGTGTGTTTGTGTATTTGAACATTGAGTGTGCTGAAGCTTTTTAAAAACAAAAGTTTTTACATCAAAATACAGTCATTTCATTCATTCATGATTTTTTTTAATAACGCACTGAAATGAAAAAAAAAAAAATCACAGACATTTGAATAAGAAAATACTATGAAAGTAAAATTCAGAATTAATGTAGTCGGGCGTGCGCTTGATTATAATATTTCTTTCGTCTTTATTTCTTCTTTTTATCTTTCTCATGCGCACACACACACACGCACACGCACGCACACACACACACACACACACACACACACACACACACACACACACACACACACACACACACACACACACACACACACACACACACACACACACACACACATCCCTCAGTAGTGTTGACTGGGCCACTGGGGCTCCCAGGAGGTGTGTGATGTATGCAGTACAGT
Source organism: Brachyistius frenatus (assembly GCF_029030835.1). Classification (NCBI taxonomy): domain Eukaryota; kingdom Metazoa; phylum Chordata; class Actinopteri; family Embiotocidae; genus Brachyistius; species Brachyistius frenatus. Next base: position 15,000 of record NW_027211181.1, read on the forward strand.
TCAGTTTTCTTCGTGAATCCCCAGCTGAAGTGGGAGACAGCAGGCAGGGCGAACCTGACCACTGACCCACAACAGTGTGTGTTTGAGTGCGTCCCTCAGGGACACTGCCACGGCGATCATTTGCGTGAATCTACAAAATAACACTCATAAGCAGCACTCATCACCTCACCGTCTGTTTCATCGTCTTGATTTTTCTTTTTCACATCCAAAGTTCAGACATTTTCAGACATCTGTATCAGACAGGCTCACATTTATTCTTTTGTCTCTTTGTCTCTAATATTGTAAATAATACAGTCTCTTCTTTAGTCTTTTTCACACACCAAAAGAAAAGGAAGGACAAGAAAACATCTGTTCCCTTTTTATCTTCTTTTTGTTGTTGTTGTTATTTTTTATATGGATGAAGCTGCACGTTTCATGTCTAAACTTTGTCTTGCCCCAGTCAGTAAGGCGCGATCACATTAATGTATTGACATTCTTTTCTTCTTTACAATCCAATAACTTGTCTGTGTGCAGTGGTATTTTTAAACAAAACCTATTCTGACTATGTTTTTCTATTGTGTTTTTTTTTTTGTCTCTGAGTCATGTCTGTGTTCTTATACAGTTTTAGGCCAAAGTCTGGGCACCTGTGACCAATTTTTTTGACTCCTGCACTCAATTTTAATGTGCAGTCAAATGTTAATCATCTGTTTCTTCGTATTTTTTTAAATTACAAATAGAAAAAATTTAAACAGTAACTATGACGTGAAAAACTCTGCAAAATCTCTGCACTTGATAAAGCAGAGGAAGGCCATTAAAAGATATCAAAGCATGTCAGGCTTAATTTTCCACCATCCGAAAATGTCATTAGGAACTGGCAGTTAAGGGAAACTGTGGAAGTCAGCACCAGATGTGGTAGAGAAAGAAAACCTTAAACTAAAGCTGTAAGTCTGGTGGGCTGAAGACAAAACCTCCACGTAACTGCAGAGAAGCTGCAGGAAGATTCAGCTGACACTGAAGTGGTGGTGCAACGTTCACATGCAGCACTGATGCACAAGTAGGGTCAACATGAAAGAGTCATCACAAAAGTCTGTCTGAAATCTGTAGAGAAACATCTTGCTCGTCCAGGTTTTTTAATAAGTGGGCGGATAAAGCTGAGCTCTTTGGCCACAATCAACAAAAGTCGGAAGAAAAAACAGTGCAATAAATGAAGAAAAGAACAACTGCTCAGCCTGAAGGTGAAAATGTCTGCTTTGTGGTTGTGTGGCAGCAAGTGGCACATAAATACTACATGCAGATGTCATGTTGCCAGTCAGGAGAGTGAAATTGAAAAGAACGTGGGTTTCTATAACAGGACGAGCATCCAAAGCAAACCTCCACCATGTCCACCATGAACTTCATTAAACACCAGCTGAAATTTTGGAAGCGGCCCTCACCTGAACATCAACAACACCAGAGTGGCTGAAAATTAATCAGTTAGGGACAAAAAGACTAAAGGCAGTTACTAACTTAGTAAGCTGTCCAAACTCTGCAAATACCACAATAGCTGTCTATTTTAAAAATGAAATAACCAAATCAACAAAACATGGAATATGCTCAGGGGGGCGAGGAAGGGAATTTGCATACAAATCCAGGCTATAAAGAGACGAAAAATGAACAGCCCTCTGGACTTGTCTCTCTCCCGCCTACTAGATGTACTGACTAACCTTCAGCACATCTTCTATGAAACTTTGTTAAAATAGCTGAGGTAATATTTTATATATCAGGGCTGTTAATGTGTAAAATTTGTGCACCATTGATAACAGCTAAAAATAATTTGAAGAGACAAAGAAATGAAAAATTACTACAAATGAATTCAATAAAAACTGTATGTTTGATAAAAGTACAGCATGACTGTGGGTTAACATGTTGAGTTTGTTTTTACAGCAAATTCCAGACATGAACCAATCAGAAAACAGGCGGGCTTTTTAAAATGGAAACTACAAATAAATGTAAAACATGCAGTAAATAAAAATAAAGGTCTAAACTGTTCAAGAGTTTATAGAGAGTTCTAATTTGGATTTGCTTAACATAATTCCACATTTGAAAAAGAGATAAATTAACAGGAATAAAACTTCTGCTCCACAAAAACAACCAGTGTGAAACCTCCTGCTGCTCTGTGTGTGTTTACACTTCAGAGTCCAGCAGCACACAGAGCTGCACACCTGAGCTCCTCGCCGGGAGAAGAATCCCCCCTGGGTGAACCCGCCTGCCGGTTTTCATGTCGAAGCAGATTTTCTTTTAGGTGTTGGGGGAAAAAAAATAGACGGCAGGGAACGAAAGAGAGTAAATATGTGGAGCTGAAGGTTGAAAACAGCAGAGCTCTGGCTCAGGCAACACAAATCAGTGTGTCAAAATATTTCTACAGCAGTGTGAAACACCAGGGGCCACTTGCAGTGAGGAAATAATTCAGCAGCTGTCTGGATTATTCACTGCTGTCTGAGAATTTATCATCATGTTCTGTCTGATTAGCTCCGACTGTAAAGAACGATACTTGGCTAGTCCTCTTGATTTAAATCTGCCTTTAAAGACCGAAAGCCCTTTTCAGCCTAGACCCAGGAGTGTTTTAAACATGAACAGACTTTATTGTGTTAGAAAAGCCTCCACAGTTAAAATGTATTTTAAATATCTTGCTTGAATAAGGTTTTCATTTCAAAAGCAAACTTACAAAACCCTTTCACTGCATTTTCTTATGTGACGACACATCTTTGTAGTTATTCAGTCAGTTAACCCTTGGAAGTACGTCATGATATTTAGTTTCTATCAGGTACTAAGCACATATGTTTCCAATTGCTCAGTATTAGTGTCCCACAAACACGGTTCATATATTACCAGATTCTAGATAATCTCCTCCACATAACCATAAAAATATATCTTGACTGACTTTTTTTCTATGGTAAAATACATGTAAAAACATAACAATTTCATAAAACGATTTTTGTTTTGTTTTTTTTTGCTCGATATAAAGGTTAATATAAAAAAAAAACTCTCAGTGTTATCAACTTGAATGATGAATAATCTGGACCGTCTTGAAAAAAACAAGATATAGTATGAATGGTTAGCCCCAACAGTGACCAAGATATGAGCTAAAAAGTGAAGTTAGTGAAATCACCCTGAAAATAGTCCTGGGTTCAGAGTTAAACATATAAGCACATAAGTGTGCAGCTCAGATGAACTCACCAACAGGCGACGGTGTGCTGCCGCTGCTGGACGGCTGCTGGATCTGCAGTCTCTGAGGTGATGATGACGGCAGCTGAGGCAGGGAGCTGATGACCGATGGGAACAGGAAAGGGTAGACCCCGGGGGTGTAGCGCCTCATCTGGACCAGTGGAGGACTGCTGCGTGGCTGGGCGCGGCTGGCGGTCTTCATCACAGCGATGGGCGAAGGGTGCGCTGAGCACTGAGCGAGCTGAGGCGAGGAGCGGCTGCGAGGCCATTGGGTGACCTCCTGGCTGCAGTTAGTGTGTCTGGAGCAGATGCGGTGCCACCTCAGCACTCCAGAGATGCATGGTGGTGGAGTTTAGTTTTATCCTGATACACTCAGAAGCTTGCTCCACTAACACTGTAACACAGACACACATTAGCTAACGGTTAGCTCCGACAGTAGATGATGAAGATTACAGATTATATATACTCATGATTAGACATCCGATCTTATTCACTTCATGAGAAATGCAGGGGATTTGACTGGACATACCAAGTTGTAAAACTGTCTATTTGTATTTGTCTGTTGCTCATTTCCTATTCCTTCTCAATGGCTTCTACAGGTACAACCAGGAGACATCCATTCAACATCAACCTCCCAGCTCGTCTGGAATCTAGCGGTCCAATCACTGTCCATAACACCAAACAATGTCAGATTTACAAATGATTTACAGTCGCCCAACCATCTGTTTGCTCTCACTACCCTTAGAGAATTTTGAAAGTTTATACATCCCTGAACCAAACTGACTCAGATTTCAGCCTTTAGTTCACTGTGTCAGGGGGTCCACCACTTTTGTCCTGGTTATCCTCACTGATACTCTGATTTTCCGTAGTATTTGGGGGGGACACATTCACAATGCCTCCAATCTAATACATTGATAGAAAAACAATACATGAAAAACAAATTGGTACGAGAGGCGATCACACGCTTCCATCCAAAATAATCATTAGTGAGTAGCTGTAAACACAAAACCTAAGAAATTTCCATTATTTTTACTAATGGCCCTCTGATGGACGTGTCCACAGTCGACCAAGCCTTCACCTAAATTCAAAGCTGGTATAGGTATAGGTACAGGATGGATGGATGGATGGATGGATGGATGGATTACTATCAGTTCTGGTATTATGGTGTACTGCAGTTCTCTGTGTGATTTGTCCAGGTGGTGTTGTTGTACCGTTGCTCAACTTCAGTGGGTACAATCAATAGGAAACACTCCACTGTCTCGTATTCATCATTTTACAATGTACCAAAAAATACAGACTCATAATGTAATATGAGTGTTACTTGGGCTATATCAATATATATGTCAATTGTGACAGTTTTTGTAAAGTTTTGCAATATTATACAAAATTCTCATACATTCTGAGAATATTCCACTCACTAGCTTTGTGTAAAGTTGGGATCCATTAATGTCCTCATTTAATGTTGATATTAAAGTTATTACTCACTGTAGTCACCAATAAGAACACAACACCACAGCTGGGACACATTAAACGCACATTAACGTTAAGACATTTTGTTCTGGAACTGTAATTGTGGAAACAAATAATAGTTTGATTAAAAGGGTCAGTGAGGAGAAAACAACAGAAAAGTACAGTAGTAGAGAAAGTATAAAGGATGAGAGGATAAAATTAGAAGGAGAGCAGAGCAAATGCCTCTACTGCCCAACCAAGTTTACAACAGTTTGCTCAACCTTGGCTGCAACATCTAGACTTGTCTTTATATAACAACTTATTGACTTATGATTATATGGTTACAGTTGTACTTTATAAACCACTTTTTCCCCCCCAAAAAAATCACATGAGTGAAGTTTCTCTTAAAGCTGATAGATTCTCTCTGAAAAATTATTTTCAGTCATCCATCATTAAACTTGATTGAAACAAGTTAAAAGTTTAGGGGCAGAGCTTCAACACCCACCCAAAAATACATACATTATATGGAGCATTTCACTGTTTTACTACCTGGTAACGTACATTCAATGTAGTACAAATGATTTAATCGTTTAGTGATGAAGACAATTACATGTCCTTCCTTATGAAGATGACTGACAGACATACGGAAATATAGCACCCAGTACTGGACATATTTACAGACAGAAAACCTTTTGGCAGATTAAAATAAAAGAGATTACAATTTAAAAAAAAACTTTTACTCTGTACCAGCTCTACCAGCTTTGTTCATCTGTTTAAAATGATACTCATTCATTCATCACTGTCATTCCCTTGGGTTTGGGGGATTTTTAATATTATCCTCAGCAGAGAATTTTGTCTTTATATCACCTGCAGCTCCTCTCAGCTTGCACATCCACTCCAAGTTTCTCATGCAAAGGTCTCTTTTGCCCGACTGAAGGCACAGATGAAGATGAGCGGGGTGTGATCAGTGGCCTCTGCTGAATTCTGGTTAACAGAGTTATAAACTGCGACGCTATAATGGTCCTCATAACGCTCTAATCTGCAGTCAGGGGGCCATTAATGTGATATGCAACTATACTTTGTAATTAACAACCACCAGATAGCATCTTGGCTCTGTGCTGCACACTGTTGAGGAAGACAGGAACCTGATATTAAAATGTAATACAAATTTGTTAATACAAGGTGTAAATGTTCAGCGTCGACTGTGACTGGAGTGGATTTGGATCTGTTGGGCCACTCAGAGCACTCAGGTCTGTGAATATGATGGGTGAACATGGAGGGTTCAGAGAGTGTAGGAATGATACGGCTGCATCCAAATCCATCATTTTTACATGTCGTGTCAGGTCTGTCAACATGCATGGAAAACCGTAATAACCACTACACCAAGGAAGAAAGAGGCATTATAACTCTGGATAAAAACATGATTACTGTCCAAAAACAATATCACAGCAACAAATGTCCTTTCTTGGAGAAAGAGAGATCGCAGATGTAAATGTCAGTGCAGGTACTGTATAAATGTTAATACCTGCATGGGTATAAACAATCTTTTTCATTATGGTTTGAGGAAATGTCTTGAACAACAGCTACAAATACATGCAATCGATGTGGGAATAAATTTGTCATCATTACACTGTATTTACCAAACAGATGCTTTTGTCGAGAGTACCTTCAATTTATTTATAACACATAATCATAGCGCATCCGGAAAGTATTCACAGCACTTTACTTTTTCCACATTTTGCTATGTTACAGCCTAATTCCAAAATGGATAAAATATATTTTTTCCCCTCAAAATTCTACACACAGTACCCCATAATGATAAAGTGAAACAAGTTTGTTTAAATTTTTGTAAAACTATTCAAAATAAAGAACGAAAATATAACACGTGTGAGGATTCCTGTCTGATCCTAGTGTGTTTCCCTCTATTTGTTTCCCGATCACCTCTCCTCATGTGTGCTGTCATTTCCCTGTCTGTTTGTTATTGTTTGCCACGTGCTTGTGTTTTGTTTTGTGTTCCTCACAGTATCCTCCTCCGAGCTCCGCCCTCTGACTCACCGTTCTCCGTCAGCACAGCTGTGCCTCATCTCCGTGATCACCCTGCTGGATACAAATACCCCGGTCTCCCATCTGCTCGTCGTCAGTCTGCCTGTTTACCTGCATGGTAGCACGTCCCGTAAGTCCGTCTGTCTCTTCTGGTTCTGACTCCCGTTTTGTTTCCTGCTTACCTGCCGTTCACCAGAACGAAGAAGTGTCAGGAGTCCTGTTTTCCTCTGTTTTCCTCCATTTTACCCCCCCCCCCCGATCATCTCTCCTCTCGTGTCCCCTCAGTCCCCTGTCTGCTTGTTCTGTGTCCTCCTCTCCTCACCTCCCACGGCCACGCCCCTCACCGGTCCCAGCAGCTGCAGCCACTCACCCCAGATCACGACCTGCAGGTGTGCTGCATCTCCATGATCACCTCCCCGGACTAATATGTACCCTGCCCCTACACTCCTCTGGTTGTCGGTGCATTAGTATTACTACTACTAGCAACAGCTAGACGACAGCGAGACACTGTGAGTGCGAGTTGTGCACCGCAAGGACCGCCAGTCACCCGTCCGTCACCCGTCCGTCCTGTTCCCGTTCCCGTTCCTCCGGCTCCTGCTCCACCTGCAGAGCTACCTGTCGGAGTCACCAGTCGGTGGAGTTGCCCTCCCGACTCGGAGGATATAGACTCTGTTTTTTCCAGCGGTCTTGTCCGCTGGTCTGTCCGCTGGTCTGCCCGGTGACCTGCCGGCTGCGCCTCCCTGGATCAGTCGGTTGAGTTGCCCTCCCGACTTGGAAGCAAGTGGACGCTGTAGGTGCCACCTTTTGTTTGTTTGTTTGTTTTTGTTTATTGAAATAAAGACTGTATTTTGGAACGGATACCCAAGTCTGTGAGCCTGTATTTGGGTCCTGGTAAACACCACCTCATAACAAGAAGATTACAGATCGTTCCTCGGAGATCATCTGCTGCAATCTTGGCAATCCTGTGTCGAGCTTCGAGCGTCACACAGTCAACCCTGACTTGCCGTCCAGTGTAGAGTATGATGCTACAAGCTTGGCACCTATTTTTGGGCAGTTTCTCCCGTTCTTCCTTGCAGGACCTCTCAAGCTCCATCAGGTTGGATGGGGAGCGTCGGTGCACAGACATCTTCAGACCTCTCCACAGATGTTCAATCGGGTTCAAGTCTGGGCTCTGGCTGGGCCTCTCAAAGACATTCACAGAGTTGTCCTGAAGACACTCCTTTGTTATCTTGGCTGTGTGCTTCAGGTCCTTGTCCTGTTGGAAGATGAACCTTCTCCCCAGTCTGAGGTCTAGAGCGCTCTGGAGAAGGTTTTCATCAAAGATGTCTCTGTACATTGCTACATTCATCTTTCCCTCCATCCTGACTAGTCTCCCAGTTCCTGCCGCTGAAAAACATCCCCACAGCATGATGCTGCCACCACCATGCTTCACCGTAGAGATGGTATTGGCCAGGTGATGAGCGGTGCCTGGTTTCCTCCAGACATGACGCTTGGCATTCAGGCCAAAGAGTTCAATATTTGTTTCATCAGACCAGAGAATTTAGTTTCTCATAGTCTGAGAGTCCTTCAGGTGCCTATCGGTAAACTCCAGGCGGGCTGTCATGAGCCTTTTACTGAGGAGTGTCTTCCGTCTGACCACTCTACCATACAGGCCTGCTTGGTGGAGTGCTGCAGAGATGGTTGTCCTTCTGGAAGGTTCTCCTCTCTTCACAGAGCAATGCTGGAGCTCTGTCAGAGTGACCATCGGGTTCTTGGTCACCTCCCTGACTAAGGCCCTTCTCCCCCGATCGCTCAGTTTGGCCGGGCGGCCGACTCTAGGAAGAGTCCTGGTGGTTCAAACTTCTTCCATTTACGGATGATGGAGGCCACTCTGCTCATTGGGACCTTCAATTCTCCAGTAATTTTTCTGTACCCTTCCCCAGATCTGTGCCTCAATACAATCCTGTCTCGGAGGTCTACAGACAATTCCTTGTACTTCATGTCTTGGTTTGTGCTCTGACATGCACTGTCAACTGTAGGACCTTATATAGACGGTGTGTGTCTTTCCAAATCATGTCCAATCAACTGAATTTACCAGGTGGACTCAAATCAAGTTGTAGAAACTTCTCAAGGATGATCAGTGGAAACAGGATGCACCTGAGCTCAATTTTGAGTGTCATGGCAAAGGCTGTGAATACTTACGTACATGTGATTTTATTTTTTTTCGGTTTTTATTTTTTATCGATTTGCAAACAATTTCAAAAAAACTTTTTTCACGTTATCGTTATGGGGTATTGTGTGTAGAATTTTGAGGAAAAAAATTTATTTAATCCATTTTGGAATAAGGCTGTAACATGAAAGTGAAGTGCTGTGAATAATTTCCGGATGCACTGTATGAGGGGATTAGTGTTGGGGTTCAGTGTCTTCCTCAATGATATTTCAGCCCTAAGACCTGATTCAAACCTTGAGGCCGCAACTACCCAAGTGGACATGTAGAGCTCAGGATTGAGTTGGCCTGGCTCTGTCCAAAGTAAAAAAAAAAAATTAAAAAAAAAAAAAACACATACCAGTAGCCCTAAAGCTGATTTGTCAGAAGCAACACATTGTAATGAGTCAAACTATTCCTTGGTCGGGTGCAGCGACTTCCTGGAAGTTCATTCTTGCAATGATAAATATGTTACAACCAGTGTTGGGAAGTGCCTAGATGCATGTAATTAAATTACAAAATGAATGTCATTGTAAAAATGTAAAATGTCATTAAATTCCAGTTACTATTCAAAATGGTGATTATGAAGGGGTTGTGCTGTTTTGCATCAATTTCACTGTGGAGGGATGGCTTCTGTATACTTCTAGACAGGCTCCATTCAATCAACCACACCAAGGTGGTTGGCCATGTCGATGGATAAGACGGAGATATACTGATTGCTATTCAGGAACCAGCGTCAAAAAATAGTGAACAACACCCAGCCCTGTTGATAGTTCTACCGTCTCTCAGCATGGTGATGACCTGAATGCAGACTTGATTTGAGGACATGGAAACATTTTTCCTTCACTGCAGTCAGTTGTGATCTACTGCAGATACTTGTTTTGGTGGATGTACTCAAAGTTTTGTTGCATGAAAATTAATCAAAAAGCAATCAATTGTAATAAGTTACATGACTTTGATGAAGCAATTAAAACAATGACAGTCTTTTGCATTTTCAACAGGTTAACTACAGTAGTAATCTGTAACCTATAATTTCAAAAGTAACCTCTCCATCACTGAAGACATGGTTAAATACAAAGTTTTTTTGTGAGGTTAATATTGTATCCAGTGCTTCCTGTGTGTAAGGAGTCATCTGGCGTTATGAGTTATGGGTGGGGGTGGGGGGCTCTCTGGGTCTCAGTAACAGGCTGAAGCAGTGGGAGATAAGAGATGCTGCAGTTTCCAGCAGAAACGAGAGCTGCTGCTTGTTTGGCTCCAGCAGGCTTGTCTAACCCTGGCCTTTTCTGCTGCCATACCACACATCACTGTAACAAGTTCACTCAAGAGGGACAGAGGAAACACACACTTTCAGCAAGTTCTCCTCTCATTTGGTGAAGGCTTGTTTAAACCTCAGTCCTGAAACTTTGAGAGAAATAGAGAGGTCGGTTTGAAGGCCTGGCTGACACTAAATTGTTGCACGTTGCTTTTATACTGCAAAGAAGCATTTACTGGAAAAGTAAAGCAACAGGAATCATTTTGTTCTTTGTCTCCACAATTTCCAGATAAGTAGGATAATTTCACCACTGACACTACAAAGTATTCTACCAGGATGCACCTGAACACATTTCATTAGTCAGAGAATTATTGGATTGGTCACGTTGCTTTACGACAGAAGTTTAGGTTAAACTTTTCTGCAGACATTATTTCTCATTCAGTTATTCATTTTACTGCCCTCTGAATTGGTAGTCAAACAAATCACCTAAATGCAGTCTTTAGCATTTGAATTAGTTTTCGTCCATGTCTGAAAAAACTCAGTTCGGATCTCCTCTAAAGTATTTTTTTCAACTTTCAGGTGGTAATCTCTGCTGTCTAAAACCTCAGTGATCACTCCTGTCACTATAGAAAGGATATGACAGCTTGGTATAGTGGTCCCTCCTCCTGCCCGGCTCATATTACCAAGCCAAGAGCACAGCCAATCTATGGGGAAAATACTGAATACTAATACTCGCAACCCAGCAGTTACAGATCATTTTATCTATACAATGTTTAGTGTCCATGACAGTCGAGATTGGACTGCATGAAGTGTGTGTCACATTTGGGCAGAGCAGCAGGAGATGGGACCTTCATATGACGTCTCCATCCTTCGAGGTTGCAAATTATGTTACCAGCACAAGATGGCAGCACCCATTTCCATAGTATTTTGGCCTAAACTTTGTATATGTTGAGAGAATTCTAGTCCATGGCTGCTTTCTGTTAATACATGCATGCATCATCTGTTGACTTTTGAAGTTTAGCCTGTTAAAATGGGATATGGTGTTGTTTGAATAGTAAATAGTCTGCACTTATATAGCGCTTTATCACTTTAGCGGTCTCAAAGCGCTTTACACTGTTTCCCATTGACACACCAATGGCGGCAGAGCTGCCATGCAAGGTGCTAGCCTGCCATCAGGAGCAATTCAGGGTTCAGTGTAACTAGCCCAAGGACACTTGGACATGTGGACATGTGGAACAGGGGACCAAACCGCCAACCTTATGATAGCGTCGATAACACCCTCTACCATCTCCGCCATTCTGCAGCGGATAGTCTTTGTCAGCCAAAGCTTCAATCATCAGTCTGTAATGAACAAGGACCGCCATGTTGGAAAGATAATCGAATATTTCGATCAGAATTGTCAATTTAGCTAAAAAGGCACCTAAAAACACAATTACTGCAACAACAACAACAATTATTGTTATATGAAACATGCTTTTATTAAACAGCTTGCTAGCAGATGTGTGAATGAGGTTTCTTACTAAACTTTGAGAATACAATCCAAAATGTGATTATTTTACTGATTGATTACCTAATTATTACAATAAAATAGTGGTGATAATTTAGCACTTTAATGTCAGAGGTATGTCAAGCTATGAGAGAGCTCTCATAAAATCTTGGTCTTGATCTGTGTCACATACTCAGTATGTGTATTTTGTTCCTTCTCCTTACATCATTTTGTTTTGTGTTTGCATTTGTGAGTTCATCTTTGCCTTAACTATATTTTATTTTAAAAATTCACAACGACATATTGTACTGGCCAGTATACAGTATATATATATATATATATATATATATATATATATATATTTATTTTAAAAAAAAATTTTTTTTTATCTACTATGTCATTTCACTTTGTCTTCTGATCGGACAAAACAGCATCATTCAGTGAGAATTTGGTCCTAAATTTCTAACACTGCCTGAATTTTGCAGCAGACTTTCTTCGACAGCCAAAGATTAAAGATTAAACTGACAGTCTGTGATGAACAAATACCGCCATGTTGGACTGATGATCGGACATTTTGCTCACGATTGTTCATTCAGCCACAAATCAGACATTTGACCTTAGAGGCAAGTTTCTGCTTTACTTCTACTCATCTTGTATCACATTATGTTAAATTGTTCAAATTGATCACTGATAAAATAACCTTGTAAAATGAGATGTAAGTGGAAAGAAAAGAGACAAACCCAGGAAGGACCTTTTAAGTTGCTCGGATAAAAGCATCAATTAATAGAGGCCATTCAAGAACAGAACTATTGTGCTCTTCCTGAATGCTTTATCTTATAATGACAGTGTTTTGCTGCTCTCAACAAGTAAACAGCCTCTTTAGTACCTTTGTGTGAAATTATTCCTAATCACTGCAGTAAGTACTGAGAGCCTTTTTGCAGACGTGAGCCAGTTAGACAAAGCTTATGTGTTACTGGTTTGTTGATCAGTTGCTCTTAAGTATTTACCAAAAAATTTACTTAACTATCCAATTAACATGTAATCATCCGAATGATCAAGGTCCTGCTAATGCTTTAAAGTAACAGCCCAGATTTAGACCACATAAGAAGATGTTGGAACATCAAAACAAAGATCACAACTGACTGCAGTGAAGATTTTTTTTTTTTTTACATAACCTCAAACCAAGTCTACATGTAGGTTAACTCCATGCTGAGTGATGTGAGAACCATCAATACAGCTGGGCATTATGCCCAATTTTTCAACACTGGTTATTGAATGACTTATTTTAAATATCTCAAATGCTTTGCCGTGGTTGCTTATTGCAATGCACAGTAATTGGCACACGAGAGACGATGTGAATTCAAACAAGACAACCAATCAAAATCAAGGCTCACAATTTGAGTACATACTGCCAAATGAAAGGAGCCTGTCCAGACCTAGACATAAGACATTTCTGTGCGTCCGATGAATATTATACTATTCATACAGGTTTTTCACCAAAACGTGGCTATTTCAAATTTTTGTTGCAATTGACCGGCGTGTCTATTTCACGTTTTGCCGTGATACCGGGTTGGTGAATTGTAACTGTAATTTGATAACATATCTTCTTTAGTAACTAAGTGATCAGTTACATTTAATTTGTAATTTAATTACGTGTAATTCCTCCCCAACACTGCTCAGATACTCTCCTCTGCAGATGCTGTAACTTCTGAACAACCTCCTTTCTTCTTTTGCAGCGTGAAGACAAAATGCAAGAAAAATTCAAAAGGCTTAATTTAGAAGTGAAACTCCTGCTGCTGCAGTGGGTTGAAACCACAGTTACTGGGCACAAGCTGAATAAAAATAGAAGACATTGAAAACAGAAAGTTAGAGCGTGTGGAAAGTTTGATGAAGCTGTTCACACGTGGCACTGCAACACACACAGTGAGAAGTACTCAGTCATCTGTGTTTACATTATTTACTCCATCCACAGCCGAGCTGGATCTTTTTGTGCTGCAGTTGCTTCTAAAAACTCATACAGTTATATTAGGAGCATGATGATGTGAATTCATTTGGTGTTGATAGCAAACCAAAATACATAAATATATGCATAAACCTAACATAATTTATAATATACTCACTTATACTCAAATTCTACCGGATGTCATGTAAATATGTAATTACTATTTTGTAATTATAATTTACTTATTCTAGAATAGCACATTATGATAGTTGGGAATATCAGTAAAAAACTTGTTCACGTCTATTCACAAACATAAATACGCAGTAATGTGTTTAGTTTTCCCTCTTGACTTTGCACGCAAATACTTAATCCTTCCATCATTAATCAGTGGACAAATGTCATTTTTGCAAAGTATATAAAAGCCAATTTGTGACTGTAGTAGAAAAAAAAAATATTGACTTAGTATTTCATCAGAAAAGTTGATGTTTTAAAATGCCCTCAGCAATAAAGGAATTTCTGGAGTGGTCTCACTTTTTCAGACCTGGAGACTTTATCCATTTTTATATTCAGTCTTTGATCCAGTTTGTTGTGCAGTTGGTCTTCCTCTTGTTTTTTCAAATAGAATGAGTTTGTCTTGGGTTTGCACAAGATTCTCGTGTCTCTTTAAGACCAGTTTTACTGTAAAGAGCTCTAGGCTGGACAAAGTCAGCTATGATTCATGCCCTCAAAATGTAGGAATTTAAAATTCTTTTTGTTCAAATCCCAGTTGAAAATGTCAATTTTCCATGAATAACTACTGTATTTTATGCTGTAAATCAGTATTTCCACAGTATGTTTTATGATTATCTCTATATTTCTGTTCTTTCATTTTCTCTCATCTTCATCCTCTATATTCTTGCTCCGCTTGGTTTAGCAGCTCCTCTGATAGATGGAGGTTCCCCTGATGCCGACCCCTGGCACCTGCATCACAGCCCTAATGACCGGGCCAAGTGGTGCTAACATGTCTCAGAGAAAGGTCAATAGACCTGAATGGCAATACATGTATTGACAGTATCATCCATCTGAGGCTGGAGGGGCTCTGACAACAATTGATTGTACATCAGTCACATGGGGATCAATTACAAAATCATTTCTGCATCATTTTCAGGTGCAGGGAAATCAAAGTGAGCAGTCTCTGCACCCTTAAGGGACACAAAATATGACAGAATATCACCCAATCAGACAAACTGCACAAACACGTTCCCTTCATTATTCATACAGGAGCTATGAATGTTTTTATTCCTCTCATGGTGTGCATTATTCATTATGCTACATGAAGAGAGCTTCCTCGGTATGGTAGACGTGCAGCCGAGCTGGGTGTTTCATGCTGAGCGTAGCGCTGCTCTAGCTGGGAGTCTTGGGACCCACTGTGAGTATCAGGTGTAACGAAGACACTCCAGTACAACTCGCTTTACTAATTCACATGCACCAGCGGTCACACAAGTACAAAGAAACACGGAAAGAAGCATATGAAACACTTCATGCACACATGTGCCTGCACTCGAGAAAATATCCGGGATGAATACACATTCATTATCTCCCATTCTGTTCTTTGGAAAAACATTTTTGCATACAGGTGTACAGTACACTGTTGTTTTTGATTTGTTTGGAAGACAAAAAAGGTAAAGCAAAGGTACAATGATCAGCAATAGAGAAAGGAATTATTGTGTTTGTGTAATTGCCATAACTAAACTGAAAAACATTTTAAAGGAGCGCTCCAGTGATCAAGTACTGCACTTCCATAAAATTTTAGGAATCACCAGAGATATATCTTAAAGGCTGAGGTATCCTGACATTTATTTCTTTGAAAGAGCCAAACCTACATTTACCAAAAAGAAACCAACAGCATTCTTTTGTTCGACACTCAAGACCCTCTCTACCCGTTAATTGCCCACTTCTTTCCAACCAAACAGCCACTGATGGCATACTTTGCCAGGCCTGACCTACAGAACATCATGGGTCAGTCTCAATAACCAACATATGTGTGCGTTCACAGCAGGCACTCGGCAAAAAGTACAACGTTGATAAAATAACAAACTCACTTTGCATTTATACTGAGAGCGAAGTATCTACCACAGTCTACAACATTTAAGTTATTGGTGGGAGATGGCTACAACCTGTTTTTTAGACAGACATCAATCAACACATATTACGTTTGAGCTTAAACTGGACTCAGCATGAGTATTATGAGCTTATTCATGAACAAACAAATTATTATGATGAAGTCAATATTAAATTAGAATTTTAGCAGTACAGAACAGCAGCTTCAATGTGACTGCTGGTTAACATGTAGTCTTAATGAGCGGTATTTTACACACTTTTTAACAGAAACACAAACGTGTAAATGAGAACAATATTATTGGGAGTTTGGCTGTATTAAACTACAGTAAATGTGAGCACAGAGAGTTGGGGAAGCATCCAGATGTGGTCCAACAGAAGGCAGAATGCAAATACAATGCAATGATATCACACATATGCTAATTATTTCTTACCTTAACTTGTGTTGTGATTTGGCGCTATATAAATAACATTGAATTGAATTGAATTGAATTTTGTCATGTAGCAACATTTAGCAACTTTATGAGGAGGCTTTGAAAGCTATTTGCTGTTGAAAGAAGTGGCCAACGCTGTACTGAATGAATTAGCAAGCCAACTCAGCTGGAGTCAAGATGCCAGAGCAGAACGGGGTTCCACCTTCAAAATCCAAATACACCTGCAAATTTGAGCACACTTGGACTGAACAGTTTCCGTCTCCATGCGTTTCAGTGAATTAGGTGGTGCTCGAAGCTCGGTGATGTTCTGACGCCTCACAGGGATAAGCTTCAAACCGGGTTAGCTAACCACTGACACACTACAAAGCTAGACATGAACTGAAACTAAGTGCTGCTTGGAAGGTAAAATCAAGGTATTGTATATGTTGGAAAACAGCTGTTATAGAAATGGTTTGAATTATTGGGATAAAACATACAAAACGGCTCTTTAAAACAATGAGGAGCGATATGTTTTCCAGTGAGCTCCTGTCCTCAAGCACAGATAGCTGCACATGTGCAACAGGCTCAGAAAGGTGTCCAAGCTGAGCCGGTTCCTCTGGCTGTTATTATTATCTCCACACAGACGCACACTGGGAAAATGTTTGAAAACTGTTCCTAATCATGCTAAGTGTGACAAACCGACCATAGCCACTGTCTCCGCAGGACACACACGAGCAGACGTATGGCTGTGATGATAACTTCTGAGGGATATACTGTTACAAGCCAACATGAACTCCTCCGTCAGCGGTGGGATGTGTGGACATACCTCCTCCAGCAGGTACAGCATGTATGCTGTACTGTGTAGTACAGAGATTACTGCAAGCCACAATCACTGCAGAGGATATAGATTCTTTCATTTTTATAAAATGCAGCATGAGGAACAATGAGCATATTGAAGCAACTGTTCCATATCATACCATGTCATAAACAGAGCTATACAGACAGGGTCCTTTTGGTTTGGTTGTCAGACACAATATAACAATGCAGCTGTTATGTTGCACAGTTTTGATTGGAAGTACTTACTCACTGTCACAAAGAGAGTCTCTTCTCCTTTTTATCCAGTTTAACTCCAGTGAACAAACATACTGGCAGTGGTTTTTTTTTTCCCATCTGTATGTTTTCATACGCAGCAAATTCTGCTCTTTGGAATGACATTCTCAAACAATCTCTATTTGAGCGTACATGTTACTAATACACTCAACTAATACAAACTGAACCCTAGTGGGAGTTAAAACATGAGTCCCATGAAAAGTACAATTAAACTTTTACCTTGAGTTGAACTTCTTCACAGTGTTAACAGGCAACACTTTAAAGTTAGCATCATTTGACACCTATGGAGTTCAAATTTGATCACACTGAGAAGGTTACAGCTAACAATGCCTTTCATACAACAACATTTTAATGACATTTCTTTTTAACGAATACATAAATAGTGCTGCATGAAGATTTAACGAGAGTAACATGCTACAAGCTGAATGTCTGCAACTGTGATAGGCATTTACCTTTCTACCTTGTACACTTTTGAATCACGGCCCCATTTCATGTATCATTAAATTTTCATTGAAATGTTCCAAAACAGCATGTTTTAACAAAAGTAAATATAAGTTCTGCCCATCACTTAGCTTTAATCTGTTTGCTTTATTCTCACATGTTTCAAAGAAATAACTAAGGCATGCTGGGAAATGCTAATACAGCAAAAAAAAAAGCTGTACAACACTGAATGATGATCCTTAACGTCCAGCGAAAGAAAGAGTATACTGAGCTAACTAACTTCACTCCAAAGATTTGCTGTGTAGGACGGAATAACCGGCTCATCAACATCAAAGTTTCAGACAGTCAAAATACAGGGATGATCAGCATCAGCACTCATTGTTACATCCATCTTTTAAATGGTGTCATTGGATGGAATCATTTTATTACCTAACCTGCTCTTCGGTCTATTTATTCTAGATTCACAAAACTAGAATCACTTTGACACAGCATATGTTGACATACCTTCCACCCATCTATCCTTTTTCTGAGTCTTGTGCCAGGTTATTTTTTGTCTGATAAAATGATTCTTGTATCAGATCAGGTGATAATACAGGCTGTGATTTGGCCAAAAGACATTGAACATTACGCATGGCAACCAGCTGGTGAAGACAAATTAGCAGAAATAAGAATGTACACAAACATGGGGTCTGAAGTGATATCTATAATACTGGCTGTCTCATCTAAAAAGGTAAAAAACAACAACAACAGAAATAAACAACATGAAGAGGATATTATGGGCTGTCTATCACTTCGGCACGCCTCTGCATGTGATTTCCTGTACTCCTATTGATTATGGCACTTTTGGTGGGGACATCATGGGGCGTCTCAAATGCAGCAGTGGTTGTTGTTAATTATGATAGACTATAGGAATAAAAAAATTAAAAAAAGAGTTTTTTCCAGTTGTTTTTTTACCAAAGAGTATTTTCTGTCCCAATAAGTAAAAAATAAAATATATATCACTGCATTATGAACAGCAGGATAGCAACACATTGTTGTCATCTCACTACAGGCCCGCCACATTTTAGAAACACTGACATTGACATAATGAATCCATATAAATGATGCGCTGACTTTTCTCAATTTCAAATCCAAAAAGTTTTAAATTATTAAAACAAACTGTATGTTTTTGTTTGATTTAAATGAAACTAATGAAGTACCATGCATGAAATCCACTACATGTGCTACATTACAAGCTAAATTTTAATCTGAAGAAACGGAAGCTAGAGACCATTTTAAACAGCTTCAGTCTCCAAAATGTAGATTACAGCTTTGAGCAATCCCCTTCATACAGTCTGTCAGCCTTATCGCTCCCCGGCTTTGGCAGAAAAAAGGAAACACTTTTCAGGAAGATACAGTAACTGTTAATCTTGACATATTTTCTAGTTTTAGCTCAAAAGAAAACATGCTTAACGTAATATGTGATTTTATCATCAGCGTCAACATGACTGGAAAAATATGCTGCGAGCGGCAAGTAGCTTACAGACAAACAGTGCTTCTGTCAGGATTCTGACATCTAATATGCTGAGCCTTATATTTCTCATTTCATCAGGGCCAAAAGACGGGGTCATTACATAATGGTGTAATTAGTGGGGTTTGGTATAAAAACAGGCTCAGGAAAGCACAGTGCCGGATAAGATGCCAATAAAGAGGGGAGGCGCAGCATGTTAACACCAGCACTAAGGGACATAAGCCCCCTTTTTAGAATTGAGGAGAAACCCTCAAAGACAATCTATCACAGCTACATCCGCTGCTGTTTTCATAAACTTGAAGCCACCCCAAGCTGTCCATCCCCTTGCTGAGCCTGGAGCCAAGCCAGCCACAATATTGTTTCATTTCTCACAGAGGCTCCAGAGGAAAGAGGCCTTTTCTCCTCCTGCCTCGCACTCACAGATCTACAGACTCAGCTCTTTATCTCGGCCTTTCACGCTTACAAGCAGACCTAACAGCTAAAAACGTATTTCAGGTTCCGCGTTGGCCTCTGTGTGTCTGCTTTTTGTCATCACTGGGTAGGAACGCTCAAGTTAGCAGTGCTATGTTCACACCCCGAGGCAGTCAACCAGCTCGCTCATCACCTTGTTTGTACGAGCAGTGCTGGCAACAGTCGCCAGGCTCCGTCTTTTGTTTCCTGTTCCCCCTCAGCATCCTGTTGTCTGCTTTGCATGGAATAGCCTTGTCCTCAATAGTGCTGTTGTCCTGATTAAGCTCTAGCCGTCCAATTAGCTCTGCCTGCTCATGAGCTCCAGAAAAACGTTCTCAAGTCTGAGAAACTGTTTCACTTACACTTTACTTGAGGAGCATGGTGATGCATTGCAAGTAGTTTATAAATCCAGCTAGAAAAGGGACATACTGTTCATACAATGTAATCAGGCAATACAACAACATGTACTATATTCACAATGGCTGCAAGTGTTTTTCTTCAGGCAGCTCAAACCGGACACAAAAAAAACACGTACATTTGTGCACAAAGCACAAATTTACACAAAGTAGACATTAGTGAATTACATGTAATGCTATGCTTTCATACTTTGTTCTAGGCTGGTCTTGTCCATCAGGGATTTAGAGGTCTTCAAGGATTCACCAAGTTCTGAGGAACCAAGACCTTAACCATTTTGGAACCGGTTCTAACTCTTCTCAGTTCATTTGGTTTGAATTGTCAGGTCTGTGTCAATGATATGTCCAACACTCAAGAATGGAGCACAGTGTGCACAGTATCATCTCTGATCACAAGGTTTGTCACAATCATTTTGGATGATAACAGTGTCCTCCGAGCTGGGAGCTGGGCTGGGAGGTCCTTTTTAAACAAAAAGATGAAATGCATGCAGCAGATATGTTGTGATATGAAAACTTAGACTGATCTTTCATTTACAGCTTCCCCACCCCCTCCCCCTTTTTGATGAGTCGTAGAGCAGATGGAAATATGACTTCATATTTGTCATATAAATTTGACTTTGATAAATGTAAATAAATAATTTCATGTATGTGTTCTGTTTCTGTTAATGTATGTATGGCACAACAGACTTTGGATCAGGTTGAAATACCCTCGGGTCTGTTTGGGTCAGGTGTGTGTACAGGTGCCCCTCAGACTGAGTCTCTCTCTTTTGAAAATGAATGTATGCATGTTGGTTTCAGGTAGATTTTCCATGTTTGGATTGGGTGCTAAATTTTAAACCTGTGAAACTCCAAATCAAAGTGACGGTTTTGAATTACAACCTGTAACTAAAAGGCTCTATTCACGAGTGAGATCGACAAGATCATGTAATGGACATTTTTCAATACTCTTTGACATTTTATAGACTAAACACATCATTAACTTAAAAAGCAACTAATAGATTAAAGAACAAAGTAACTTATCATAAGTTGCAGCCCTTTTTCATTACAAAACACCAGCCATGAGTCACTGAAAAAAACTTTGAACAAAAACTCTTGGCTGAGATGATTAAATAGATAATTATTTCTGCTTTAGTAGAGAAACTTGATCATAATATCATAGTAGTTGAAACATACAGCTATCTATTGGATGGCAGAGTTGACCATCGCTTGCAGTGGCAGCCATTTATGCATCAAATTCAGCAGTTCAATAATGTTCATTGACTGTCATCTGAATTTTTTTTTTTTTTTTTAAATATAACATTTCATTGGCAAAACCTTAATAATAATATTCAGAAATGTCCCTTCTCCCCATTTGTTTTTGTCCCACATAAACACAAACATGAGAGCCAGTCTTTTTCTTCCGTTAATCACATGCAGGATAGACAGAAATACGCAGACACCCTTGTTTATCTGAGTCTGAGTTCACTTTCCTTCTGGATAATTCTTCTGGATGACTTGTGTCTGTGTGTGAAGCTCCTGACTCAGACGCAGACAGTCCCTGTGGCTGGTTGACAGCAGTCAGGTTGCTCTCCCAATATTTTTATGCAAATTGTGATGAACTGACGAGGAAAAGCTGAACGGAAACTGCACATTCAAATTAAAATTTGTGTTCAAGTTTTTACAGTTGCTTTAGGGTAAAAACATTTATAATGCTGAATGGTAACAGATAATGGCATATGTTTGGCACATTCAGTCCGATGTATAGTTCAATGCGTGTTTATGACAGCTAAAAAAAAGTGTCTTTGGACACAGTTTTGCATAAGCTCCTTGCAATATTTGTATTTATAAGTGGAATTCTTTGTTTTTCTCTTTGGACTGTGAAATATGGCTACAAAAACACTAACCAGCTCTTGACATGAATATGTTTTTGACAGTGGGGGAGCAAGTTTAGATTCTTCAACTGAGTCACATCATTTTTTGTGACATAAAGACTCTCATTATGGAGCCCAGACACTCAGATAGTAGGCAGTGGGAAAACAAGGGAAGAAGCCAAGCAAAATATGTTGCCTTCAAAGTCACTCAAATCATGGTCCGAGAGTGGCAGCGAAACAAGCAGAGTATTTAGCTATAAGCCGCATGCAGCTTGGTGTTAAATTGCCCCACTCAGGATTAGAGGATAGGATCTGTGGCGTAGTGCTTTACTAACTCCAAAATGCTACAGCAGTCAGACTGAAAGGACCTTCACAGCATGATCTCACTGCTGCACATGTGATGTGTCGCACAATAAATTATTACATGGACAACAGACTACCTATGTGATGACTTTTCACAGCTCCTCATTACAGTTTAAGTTATCTTTGCTTGTTTGACACTTCAGCAATCGCTGCCGTAAATGGACCAGAGTGCCACCACAGCCGTGTGAACAGACCACACCAGGGCCAGTCCAAGCTTTTCTGGGAGCCCGACAAAATTCTCCTTGCCCCAGCTCGCTCAGAGATTGTGAGTTTAAATAATTTGTATTGCCTAAGATACAATATCACAACAAACTAGCATGGCACTTAGCATAGCAGTTATCGCACAAAAACACTGAGCACAGATTTAAAAACAAAGTAATGTGAAACATAGACCCAGACAACCAGTCACACTCACTCCTACGGGCAATCTAGAGTAGCAAAGCTGCATGTCTTTGGACTGAGAGGAAACCCACACAGCCTGTAAACGTCATGTTGATCAGCATAACAGGTTTACAACCAACTCACTGTTGATGACACAAATACACTTGCTTATATAGAGTACAGTCACCAAAACGTCCCATACCACTGGTCAGTTATACACTCCAATGGTCTGCTCCGTTCCTCACCATGGACAGACAATTATGAAACAGAAGTCTTTTCCAGCAAAACAATTGTATGACCTTGGCCTCTGGCCTTTGACCTCTTCACGTTACACACACAGACACGTTTCCCAGCTCAGATTGAGTCACATCACCATGATCCCAAAAATACCCTTTGAAAGAGACAGAAAGTCCCCTCAGTTAACTAAAACAAAGTCATCACTACAGATAAATTATAGCAAATCATTATGAATAGATTATTAGCATATGAATAATGATAAAACATTAGCTTCTTGCTTAGTTTACATGCACATGTACCTGAGCATCGAGCAAGCTAATTGGCTAACTTCCTGACAGGATTTTGGATCCTGGTTTGTTCTGTTTTGTCTTTAGCTGTTCATTTCAGCCCATTACTGCCACAGGTGTTCTTTAAGTAAAGTCCACATGAAGACGCTTTATATCGCTGCCCATCATGTCACCGTCCTCTTCTTTTTTGCTGGTAAATAATAATTCTTTCACATTAGTTTCAAAGTAATTGTAGTAGTTTGTTAATAATCTTATCAGGGTGAAACTGATCATCATTTCCTAATTTTTTTCTATATATAATGCTGACATAAATATGACACTGCCTCCTTGTGAATATAAAAGTCACACTCGTACAAGTATAAGAGAAACACAGAACGCTGTGTATATTTGCTGATGTGCAGCTTGAAGAATAATAATTCCAGTTTATAGATGACACTGTATGGTCAAAATCATAGTCTGATTTAGCACCCAGGGCATAAAATACTAATGTTTTGTCAAAGCCACTGGTGTCGCACAGATACACACAAAGTGCCCTTTGACATCTGTGCCCTGACCACCAATTTGAAGAAGGAGGGCAAATAGCAGAGTAGAAAGAGTGACAAAGTCCGAGGATATCAAGGATGGTTGGATGGCACAAACCCAGGAGTTTCACCACGGAAAGCTGTGTTTCAGTTAGTCACTAGGAAAAAGGCAATATGTCCTTTTTTTAAGTAAACCTAGGTAACGTGTTTAAGTTACAAAAATGTTGTAAAGTAATGTACATATTTCAAACCAAACTTGTATCTTCCCCTGAACCAAACCAAGTAGTTTTGGTGCCTAAACCTAAAGGACTAATGTGCATATTTCTAAAACACCAAAATGGCAGCATTTGTCCAGCAGGACCCCATTGACCATCATACTGTATGTATGTCAGTGCCCTGATGTCCCTTGTGAGACTTCTCTCTGTCACTTACAGTCAGTCCAACAGAGACCTGCCACAACATGGGTTCACCTCTAATAATGTGCACTAAGTTCAGTGACCTCTATTAACCTCCACACTGTAACACCACTAATACATGCTGCATCAGGAAAACGCGGCTCCTACACCTACCACCTCTGGACAGAGCTATTTCCCCCTCTGTCCACTCGACCTACATTAGAATGGCCTGTTATTGACAACACTGACATTTTCACGATTTGAAGTGTTTCTGTTTTTATCAGCACAAATACTGGATGTCCAATCTGTCCCACTTTCTGTGGGTACTTTCTGTACCCTAACCCTAACCTTTCACCTGGAAATAATGGAAGGTCCATTATTTCCAGGTGAAGTAAGAACAAATCCAAATCCAAACCAAAAGCTGAGAGATGATAACAACACTTGGGGGAGAACACGGTGGAGAACGGTTGCTGTTTTGGAGCGGAAGTCCAACACAAACATCTTGAGAGGAAACGTCTAATGGAGTAATAACAGTACTTTGTCATATCTTGGTGCAGGAGGCCTTGTCATATGAACTGCTTCTTCCATCAATGAGAGACTCAAAATGAAAAGAGGTCAGAGGGGTGATGTGGTCTGCCTGGAGTTTGTGTTTCAGAACAGAAAACAGGTCGGAGCATCTTAGTATGATAAAAGTCACTTTATTTTAAACACAAAAATGTACTCAGTATAATTATTCTTTCGGTTTAAAGGAGTTTTGTGAACCAGATATCCTATTACTGAGAAGGTGACATAAGAAAATTCCCAATTGAGTATGTTTTGGGGGCATTTTTTCCTTTGGTTTGCTAAACCAAAGCCACTCTACTCTTCATATGAAGGCGAGGCAAAACCTGACAACACAGTAACGTGTAGAGGACTGATAAGTGTATTACATGCTGTGGCATGATAGTGGGTTGCATACTTATACAGCTGCGTAAAATATATATCCATCCATTTCCAATTAAGGTTAACTTCAAACCCAAACTGGACAAATGTAACACCAAAGAAGCTGAATGTCAAACAAATCTCATGAAGGCAAGAGAACACAAGGGAGTTCTTTAACATCCACATGGTGCAGAACCAAACCTCAGACAAGCATAACCAAAAAGAGAAAAGATGAAATAAAATCTCAACACCAGCTGTACATTCAATTACCATGGAACAGCTCATGTAATGAAATAAAAGTGATTTCTTTTTTAATAAAGGTTAAAGGCTGAATTTACGTCAGAGACTTTACGATTACTGCTCATCAAAGTCACAGTAATATCATTAGCTGCTGGTTTTGTCTTGTGCTGCGGTAATCACGTACAGTACGTAGTATATCACTCCCAACACATAAAAAGCCTCCAAATAATCTTCACCAGTACATGTATGACAACATGCCCTGCTCACGTTTATAAAGATTTCATGCATTTGAAATACATTTCTGCATGATATCGAGTATCAGGAGAACTCATTAGAAAATTTTTTGTCATTTTCAAGTCCTGTTTGTTGACTCATTTCATGCTTCATCTATGTTTTGAAAACAGCCGGCAAAGCCTCTGTAAATCCCTTCATTCTGTCAGCAAGTGGCTCACACTGCCTCGACAACACACTTCATTTGGTGATCATATTGGCCATCATTATAGGACAAACAAACAAATACCACAGTGTAACGGATTAGATATGCAGCAAAAACTGGGCCAAGTGGGGCGGGTGGAGTTTGTGGTGGAGCAGTGCAGGGGGGGATTGAGAGATTCTGTGATGTGGCATAACCGCATAGGGAAAAAAAATCCTTTGAAGGCGTCAGAGCGCGGACAAATTAGAAACGAAGACAGCTCTATCCCATCCGATTCTATTAAGAGACAAAAGGAACATTAAGTGATGCAGATTAACATCGCACACGCAGGAGTAATAGCCATGATCAAAGATGGAGAGATGAGGCTTTTGGAAACATCTCCACTTAACTGCGGCTCCTGCAAAAAGCTGGGGGTCGTACAGCTGTCACGGCTCTCTCTCTTTCTCCCCATAGCTGCTGCTTCCCCCGCTTTTATGCATTCCCCCCCCCCCCCACCCCCGATCCTCCAGTGCCAGAAGCACACAATGCATGCTTGAGCCCTGAGGAATAGTGCATCAGCTCAGTGCCAATGCGAAAAAAAATTAAAAAGCAACAACGAGGCAGTGGGAAGGAGATTAACATATAACACACAGGAGAAGAAAAGAGCTCCATTCATCAAACATGCAGAGTTTGCTGCACTAAAGAAACAGACAAGCACACTAGACAAGCAGGAGCACACACTGCATACAGTATCAACACCAAATAACACCATTATACACTGAGAACACACATAGTGGAGAAGCTTATTTCTGGAAGAGTAGAGGGTTGATGTTAAATGGTGTTCTGAGCTTTTGTATTTTCTGTTTTCTTCCTTCTTCTCTGAAGTGTGTTTCCATGATTAAAGACACACTGCTGTTAAACAAGAAATATTCTGGTTATAGAACAAGTTTCTGGAACTGTGATATGATGTGTTGAAGTTTGATTTTTGTTTGCATGTTTGACAATATTTTCTACTAGAAGACATTATTGCAAATTGTCAAGGAACATAGTGATGATAAGAATAATTGAATAACTGAAGATAGATGTGCAAGGTTATTTTTAGGACCTTTTGTGATTTTCCATATTTTCTATCCAATAAATAATATTACAACAATGGATACTAATATGACCATTCTACCATTTGTCATGTTTCATGCGTATAAGGGTCTGGACGTGTTTCATTGGATTGCTTCTCGTCGTTGCTTCCTAAATGGCTTAGTTTGGTTTAAGCAATTGGCATTGACCACCATAACCTGTATGTTGCGGGCAAAAACTCTACCACTGGTACCATTGTTGGAACGACGTCATTATCATTACACTTAGCAATTGGTTCTGGTACCTGATAGGTCCGCCTTAACCTTAATGCCAAAAGCGGTTCGTGAGTATAATCACAGTAAAGACTGAAGCTGTGTGCAATAGTCTGGCACAGAGCTGTGTAGCGGATGTTTTTTTTTTTTTATATTTTATTGCATTTATATAGATAATTAACACATGTTTATTTGAATGCAGACTGACTCTTAGTATATTAGAATAGAATAGAATAGAATAGAATAGAATAGAATAGAATAGAATAGAATAGAATAGAATAGAATATGAATCATTAGAATGTTAGTTTCCTACTGTGATAAGTTTGACTGGTGTTGTGGGTCTGCTCCTTCTTCGGCCATTGGTAGCTGATATGATGGCCGTGACTGAAATCGCACTTGTGTTTGTATTCACAAAATTACCCACAGAATTAGCCATACCTACGCACTGTGTATTCCTAGCACGCAGAACTTAGACCTGCGTTTGCGTTGCACCTGGACTCACAAAAATAACCACAACCTTTTAACCTTAACCAAGTCTTTTGTACTACCCAAATTTATCAAACTTTTTTGTATCAACATAATTTTCTCTCTTGCAACATTTGAAAATAGTTATTTAGATACAGTAAGGCAACACTTACTGTAGCATCAGCAGCAGATAACTTATCTTTAAAATTATCTTAGAAAAAAAAACATCTTTATTTCAGCTGTTGTCACGTCAAAAGGAATGCCGGTTAAATTATTCATTAAGACTTCAAGGCCCCGATACAAAAACAGGCTCCATGGTGCACGATGGATAAACAAGATACTGCAGGTGAAGTGTGCAAATGTTGGTGAAAATAACAGTGCACTGGCACAGGATCAAGTGAACAGCATAATAGATCCTCATTCTCATTTTCGGCCAAAAAAAAACACGTGCAGCTCTACCGCTTGAGCCCAGTGACTCATAATCCATGTCGTCTTTCATTTAGCGGGAAGAGCAGTTGGCGTATTGCGATATGGAAATAAGAGAAGCTGATCAAAGCTCTCCTCCCCTGGATGAGCTCCTCATCTGTCTCTCCAAGGACTCCCAGCCTGCCAAGCGCTGCAGCTCCTAATACAGACGTTTCAGCACTAATGCCCAACCACCCGCCATCATTAAAATTTCATACTGACACGCGGCTTACAGATTCCTGCGAGCCCTACAGGCTGTATCCACCTGACTGACTCGCTCCTTCTGCCTTCCTCGCTGCAGCCCGCTGATTGGACCGGTCCGAGGTCTGAGGAACGATGTGTATCAGTGGATGACGGATTTATTAGGGCACTATTGAGAGGGAGACGGATGGCGGTGGTGAAGCAGGAGGTTCAAATCTAGATATTTATCAGCTGATCTCGGCTCAGCTCAAGCCTGCAAGAATTTAAAATTGTGTTCAGATGCTGCACAAAGATCCTGGAGGCTGTTGGACACATTTGAACTGTCTGAATTAACAGAAACATAGAATGTAACATGTCAGGTGGAGCATTGTAAGACTGAGAAACAGGGATTTATCATCACTATGTTAAAATAGGGTCAAGTATAATTTCAAAAGGTTATTACTTTAATGATCAGCCAATGTTTGACTTGCATCATCTGATTTAACACTATCCACAATATTGTGTACCTGTGACCTAAAGTTTAAAATAAAATATATTTAAAAAGAATTAAAAGACCATTGATTTTAATAGGGTTCACACTTTTACGCTGTGTGACACGTGTTTGTATTTGATGAATAATAAATACATTGTTTTAATAAAAATATGGTGAAGTAAACTTTTTGTCAGATACTTGTGTATACAGTCCATTGAAACTGACTATCACTTGCTGAGTCGATTGTCCAGTTATGCCTTTGGACCATGTGACCATAAAAACATCTCTAGAAAATCATCTCAACTTCCAGGTAGACTTAAGATAAAGATGTTTATTATATTACATCAGTAATATCATTAATAGAAAGAAGCCCAGGCAGAAATCATTCTAAAAAATAATAGATAGCAAATTTGACATCTCCTAAATTAGCTCTAACTGATATTTTATAGTAATAATTTGTCATAGTGATGAACCTACAGAAAATTATTATTTGAATGATCAATCTGAATCATCACTTTTAACCAAAGCAGTTAAAAGCTCTAAAAATGCATTGCTAAGCACAGACAGACGCAGTTCGAGACAAGCTGAGGAGGTTTCAGAGCCCAAAGAGAGCGAAAAGATAGTATATAGTCTCAGGTCACAAACAACCACAAGTATGCTGGAAAGAGTTCAAACGATATGGTGAGCTTGTTTGCAAACAGCTGCTCATTTCCACATCGAGCAGTTAAAGGGCAAGTCCTGTATTCACTGTTGTTTAGCTCTGTTTTCCACATCACAGTATTCACCAGCTAGTTTATCACTGCATGTCCACAGTTTGGTGATAAGCAGGTAGTGTGCAGCAGGACTTTAGCGTGTTTTCATCTCAAACATCTACCTGCCGTGCTATGAGAGGACTGAGAGGAGACTAAACGGTTCAGTTATAACTGGACAGTTAAACAATGAGCTGAAACTCACAATAAAACTCACAATTTCCCCCCACGTCCCATGGTTTTCATATATCATTTGATACATTGTTAGCATAGATAACTTAATTATTATTGTGTTATCACCAGTGAAACGATGGAGAAAATAGTAGCTGTACCTTCCAATAACATAAAGTAAGATCAGTAATAAAGATAAGAGCATCACCGGTTTCAGATCTTGTTGCTCTT
The DNA here is from genome assembly GCF_029030835.1 of Brachyistius frenatus. Taxonomy (NCBI): domain Eukaryota; kingdom Metazoa; phylum Chordata; class Actinopteri; family Embiotocidae; genus Brachyistius; species Brachyistius frenatus. The sequence goes on from NW_027211181.1 coordinate 44,681, forward strand.
TCACAAAGCAGTCTTTCATCAAAGTGACACGACTGTCACACTCTCCTTGTCTCACAAATATTCCTCCTCAACTAAAACCCACACTCGTCTCTACAACTGTTGTGCAATTTGATGCGGTGAGAATAAGGAGATGACTCCTGCTTTGATCAACATTATCTTCATGCAAATTCCAGCCCTGGGGGAGTAGAGGCACATGGCACCTCACTGCTCTGCGCCCTTGCTGATTGTATTTGGGGGACACCAGGATGAAAACGCATGAGGACGCCCAGAGAGGCGTTCCATCTTTCTCCCTGTTGTTATTCAGGCATGGCAGACATGAGCGCAGAGACGCCTCCGGTCTTATTGTCATTCAGCTACAGTGTCAGGACAGAGGGGGAAGGAAATGATGCAGGAGCGCCAAGGCTAAATTTGTGTCATCTGCCAAAACTCTGTTCTAGCACGATACACCCCGTTTAACCAACTTGACTGGAAACAATTGATTTTTGGCCATTTTCACAGAAAGCAGCGGGAAGTTGGAAGCAATGACAGGGAACCAGAAAAGGAATGTTAAATAAAGAAAGCTCTGTCTTTTTTTTTCTCTCTCTCTCTCTCTCTTTCTCTTCTCATGCTTCATACTTTACACTGTAGATTTGATGCAGCTCTGCTCTGCAAAGAAGACACGTAACAAATCAGGCTGACATGTAAAAAGACAGTTATGTCAGGTGTGAGGGGGAAGGATGGCAAATTCAGAGGAGGATGGATGGCAAAACAGGTGCAGAGTGATAACTCTCCAACAACACAGAGCCTAAGAAAAGTCTGATGGTGAAATATCTACTGTGTCCTGCTAAATGAGAGCAAAGGTATGTATGAATTAAAAGATGTAATTTGTGACTTTACTGCAGTCAGGGCTATAGATACCATCCAAGCCCAAGTATAAAGTAATCATTATGCAGAATGACCTGTTTCAGACTGGATTATAATAAATGATGCAATAATGTGTATCACTTTAGTGTTGCAGGTGGTAAAGGTTGGGCAAATTTTAATTGTTATATATTTCTACCAAGCTTGCACTCACAGATCAGTAAAGTCTCATCACATCCTTTTATTTCTCCCAGTCTCACATCAAACTATATGATACATAAGTAATAAGTAAAATAGATTCATAGATTAAAAACAAAGTCCCCTGTAGCGGTGTTACCAGGTTTCCCACTTTATGTGTAACTGCACAGTTGGTGCCTCACGTCCCACATTCTGAGACAAAGTTTTGATTTGCTCTATTTACTGATGACACTGATAGCTTATCTTTTATACATCACAAACCTGAAAGCACACACACAAAAAAAAACACCTGCATAGTTTAGTAGGAACCTATGGATACATACCAATGAAAGCAAAAGCAAAAACTGTACTTATCATATTATTAAAAATGTCCAAAGTTAGGTTCATTGGAAAAGAAAAACTTTATTAAGAGTGATTCACTGGAGACTCTAAACTGTCTGTAGGTGTGAATGTAAGCATGAAGGGTTGTATGTCTCCACCTGTCTCCACGGTTACCACAATGTAAACACATAGTAATCCACAGTGAAGACAACACAATCAGTTGTTATTCAAGTACTGAAGAAAGCCTGGAACTCTAAAGAGCTGCGCTGAAGACTTCTGTACTAGAATGTTGATCAGAGAGCATAGGAAGAGAACCTGATGATGTCACAGAAGAGGATCTGCTGATGTCAAAGAAAAGAACCTGACGATGTCACAGAAAAGAATCTGATGATGTCACAGAGGATCTGCTGATGTCACAGAAGATAATTTGATGATGTCACAGAAGGGAATCTGATGTTGTCAAAGAAGATAATCTGATAATGTCACAGAAGAGAATCTGATGATGTCACAGAAGGGAACCTGATTATGTCACAGAGGATATGATGATGTCACAGAAAAGAATCTGATGATGTCACCGAAGAGAACCAGATGATGTCACAGATGATCTGATGATGTCACAATAGAGAATGTGATGATGTTGCAGAAGAGAATCTGATGATGTTGCAGAAGAGAATCTGATGATGTCACAGAGGATCTGATGATGTCACAGAAAACAAACCTGATGATGTCACAGAAGACAATTTGATGATGTCGCAGAGGATCTGATGATGTCACAGAAAATAATCTGATGATGTCGCAGAAGAGAATCTGCTGATGTCAAAGAAAAGAATTTGATGATGTCCCAGAAGAGAATCTGATGATTTTGCCGAAGAGAATCCAATGATGTCGCAGAGAACCTGACGATGTCATAGAAAAGAACCTGACGATGTCACAGATGATCGGATGATGTCACCTGATCATGTCAGAGGATCGGATGATGTCACAGAAGAGAATCTGATGATGTCACAGAAGAGAACCTGATGATGTCACAGAAGAGAATCTGATGATGTCAAAGAAGAGAATCTGAAGATGTGAGAAGAGAATCTGATGATGTCACAGAAGGGAACCTGATTATGTTACAGAGGATATGATGATGTCACAGAAAAGAGTCTGATGATGTTGCAGAAGAGAATCTGATGATGTCACAGAGGATCTGATGATGTCACAGAAAACAAACCTGATGATGTCACAGAAGACAATTTGATGATGTCGCAGAGGATCTGATGATGTCACAGAAAATAATCTGATGATGTCGCAGAAGAGAATCTGCTGATGTCAAAGAAAAGAATTTGATGATGTCCCAGAAGAGAATCTGATGATTTTGCCGAAGAGAATCCAATGATGTCGCAGAGAACCTGACGATGTCATAGAAAAGAACCTGACGATGTCACAGATGATCGGATGATGTCACGGAAAACAAACCTGATGATGTCGCAGAAGAGGATCTGATCATGTCAGAGGATCGGATGATGTCACAGAAGAGAATCTGATGATGTCACAGAAGAGAACCTGATGATGTCACAGAAGAGAATCTGATGATGTCAAAGAAGAGAATCTGAAGATGTCAGAAGAGAATCTGATGATGTCACAGAAGGGAACCTGATTATGTTACAGAGGATATGATGATGTCACAGAAAAGAGTCTGATGATGTCGCAGAAGAGAATCTGATGATGTCGCAGAGAACCTGACGATGTCACAGAAAAGAACCTGACGATGTCACAGACGATCTGATGATGTCACGGAAGAGAACCTGATGATGTCACAGAAGATAATCTAATGATGTCACAGAGGATCTGATGATGTCACAGAAGAGAACTTGATGTCACAGAAGATAATCCTGCGATGTCACAGAGGATCTGCTGATGTCAAAGAAAAGAACCTGCTGATGTCACAGAAGAGAATGTGATCATGTCACAGAAGAGGATCTGCTGATGTCACAGAAGATAATCTAATGATGTGGCAGAGGATCTGATGATGTCACAGAAAAGAACGTGATGATGTCACAGAGAACCTGATGATATCACAAAAGATAATCTAATGATGTGGCAGAGGATCTGATGATGTCACAGAAAAGAACGTGATGATATCACAGCATCTGATGATGTCACAGAAGAGAACCTGATGATGTCACAGAGGATCAGATGGTGTCACAGAAGAGAACCTGATGATGTCACAGAGGATCAGATGGTGTCACAGAAGGGAACCTGATGATGTCACAGATGATCAGATGATGTCACAGAAGAGAATCTGATGATGTCACAGAAGGTAATCTAATAATGTTGCAGAGGATCTGATGATGTCCCAGAAGAGAACCAGACAATGTCACAGAACAGTAGTGTCACAACAGCAAGGTTCACTGTCCAGACAGCCTTGAAGAGCAACACAAACAAGCACGCAGCAGAAACCGGCATCAAAGAAAAGATAGCAGCACTTTGTGAGCACTGCACCAACTGCACAAATTTATAGACCTAATCATATCTTGCACCTCTGTGACCTCATCCATGGATCTTTAACACAATTATAGTATCTAGTATTACATTGCACAGTGTGCAGACTTTTAATACAATGTACATTTGCACTAGTACATATATTTGTACTTTATTGTGAAATGTTATTTATGAACCACCTGCCTTTGTGTAGTAGTAACACCAAAAACGAGAATGCAAGAGAAAAACATGATTCACACAGAGACAAATTCCGTGACCTTAGCAAAAAATTTAATTCTGACTCTGAAGGATAAATATAAGCCACACATTAATTTAATGGAATTTTGATGGAATGTAATTATAGTCAGGCCTACTGTTGTCCTAATTACGGGCCAGTGATATTATAAGGCTTTTAACAGTAATATATTTGTATCTTCATATTTATTATAGTTTGGAAAATAGTCTGCTGTTTGTATTTCTCAGCTTTGGATGGATTTGGACTATTTGACAACTTTTAGATAAAAGAAAAAAAGCTAAATAAAGAATGAAGCATTTCTACCCCAGTAAGTAAAATGTACAAAACAAAAGAAAAAAGTAATTGTGCAAGTACATGCAATTCAAACAAAACAAAACAAATCCATGTAACTACCTAAAAATTTGGCGGGACTTTCACTTGTGACCTCCTGGTTGCGGCGCTGGCTGCAGCTGATGTAACGCTTCAGAAACAGAAGTGACAGCTGCTCTCTGCAGTGCAGTAACAAACACACACTTCTTCCTCACATTTCAAAGTGTTGGATGCTTTTACTAAACCATAAAATGCCACAAACGAAAAGTCACGACAGGCCAGTGAGTTTGTTGAGACATCGTCAATAGTACAGCATAGCTGCACCATTTAACATAATGTGGATCAGACTGGGCACTGATACTCATTATGGGCTGTGTCGAGGCCTGTGCAGAAATCAATACAGGCATAAATTGGCCGAACAGGAAAAATGCTGAACATAATTCCTAGAAAAATAAGATGTACGGTGTACTGGACTGGCTGGTTGGAATAGTGTTGATGCCTCCATGCAGACACCAGAGTGCATAATCAGCAGCACACATAATATAGCTGCCCAGTGTAATTTAGGCTTGCTATTTAAAAATAAGGGCAAACACTGATGTTGTCCTATTGTACAATCCTTCATTAAAAAGCAATTGCAAGAGTAATCTGTTAATGATTCCCCCTCCTGTTAATGGATGTTTCTTTGTCTACCAAGGTCTTTCTGGAATAACATCCAAACAATGCCTGGCATTGTCCTGCAGGGCGGAGGCGGGCGATTGTGTATGTAGCGTTGATGTTTTTAAAGAGCTTCTGGGAGCACATGACTGATTTGTGGGATCCGAATGGAAAGGCAAACAAAAAACAAAGATGAGAACTTCCTCCGCCAAAACTGCAGCCTGTTAAGTCATGGGATCCTGTAGCCTTGAACACTAAGTCACTGTTTCCAGGTCAGCTTTGTCAAGTCCAGGCTGTTCTCAAACTCTAATACTGTTTAATACTGTGAGTGTTCTGTGGAGTTAAAAAAAAAAAAAAAAAGACAAAACTTATCCTCATGAATCCATTCATTGATATATATATATATTGTTTCCATCTACTTTCTCCTAATTGAGGTTAAAGGGGGTGTGATTATTTCACTATGATGTAACTGATAGCAAGCAAATGTTATTTTGGGCTTTATTCTTTATCCCTGCAAATGACCTTTTTGTATTTGTCTTATTTTACATGGTGGATTGAAGGTCCGCATTGGGACTCAATAAAGCTGCAGAGAGCAAATTTAATCTTAGACAAAGAAGAGACTTGGTTCACTGAATTAAATTTGAGATTTTTAATACCTGTTTCATCATCATCTGGCCAAAGTAAAAGTGTAAGGCTGCAAACCATAGAGACAAAATGATTGATTGGCTATTTTCATTATTGAAATGTGCACAAACAATCTACCCAATCCAAATAGGTTTACAAGCTGCCATTAATAACAAAAAACAGAGCCAGTATAACTACAATAATTTTAAGTGATTTTATACAAATCATAAACATTTGATGGTTTTTTTTATAAGCTTTTATAAGCTTTTTATAAGCAAAAGTAGTCAATTTATAAATATTAAAGCTGAAGAGCCAATTCTGTCATCATCAGTGCACAAGCATTTTGATTCAACTTCTCCATCCTGTTGTTCACTGCGATGTTTTAAATCTACCAACTTAAAAGGTCAGAGAAAGTATTTCTGTACTCAGATGTGCAAAATTATGCTTGATTTATACATACATTTCTAATTTTGGTTTCAGCAGCATATCTCCTAACCATTTTTCTTGAAATCCATCAAGTTTCTTCTAATTGTGTTGACAGTACTTGATAAATTGCTGGCATTTATTTGATGTAATTCAACTTCCTGAAAAACAGCATTTTTTTTCAGGTCAGTTTTTCAGCCCATACAAACCTGAGATTTACCCTGGAGAAACCTTTTTTATTTACCCGATTCCAGAGTCTGATCATTTCACATGTTCTCCCTATTGATGCAGGATCCTATATCACCCTGTACAGTCAGAGTGGGAGCGAACAAAACTGAAAATGCTAAAACTATGAAATAACCCACTTTGATTTATGTAGTAAACAAAAAAGTGATATTCTAGATTCTTTAAAGTAGCAACCTTTCTTTATTTAATAACAGTCTTGAAAACTCCTCTGGTTAAGATCATTTTCAATATAACTTCAATTAAGATTGGAATGTTTTAATTTAAAGCATAATTACCAAAACAAATCACAAACACGTAGATGACAAATGACTGCACGAAATAAAAAAAATCATATAAACTGAAGTCTACTTGCTGCTGAGTGATGATAGAACTATCAACAGGTTGGGTACTGTTTATAATTGTTGTCACTGGTTCCTGAATGACTTTTTAAATTGTTACGTGGTGGTGTTTTACCAGGACCCAAATGAAGGCTCACAGACTCGGGTTTTAGTTCCAAAATACAGTCTTTATTTCAATAACCAAAAACAAACAAACAAACAAACCAAAAGGTGGCACCTGCAGTGTCCACTTGCTTCCAAGTCGGGAGGGCAACTCAGCCTGAGGAACGGGAACGGGACAGACAGACAGACAGAGAACGGACGGAGGACGGACAGGTGACTAACTAATGAACCGACAACCAGAGGAGTGCAGGGGCAGGGTACATATAGTCCGGGGAGGTGATCAGGGAGATGCAGCACACCTGCAGGTGGTGATCAGGGGTGAGTGGCTGCATCTGCTGGGGCCGGTGAGGGGCGTGGCCACAGGCAAGAAGACAGGGGACTGAGGGGACACGGGAGGAGAGGTGATCGGGGGCAAAACGGAGGAAAACAGGACTCCTGACAAAAATATATTTTAGTTTTATCTAAATATGGCCAATCGCTTTGATGTGGTTGCTTAGAGCAATGCACATTGATTTGATTGGCAGATGAGAGGCAGTGTGAATTCAAACAAGAGAACCAATCAAAAACAACGTTTTCAATTTGAGGGCATAGTGACGAATGAATGGAGACCTTCCTGTTCGGAGAAAAGATGCAAAGAAACACAACCTAGGTTATAATTTACATATAAGTTTAGATCTTTAATAAGAATATATTCGCATGTAACAGCTTTATAATCTCCATTTTGAAAAGTAAATGTGACTTAATTTCATATTTTGTAACATATTACAAATATATTGACCTCATAATTTAATTACGTAACTCCGTTACCTGTAACTAGTTACTCACCAGCACTGTGGATCAACCAGTTAAAAATGATCAACTAAACTTAATTGTTTGTTAATTACTTTGCTACAGGTCTGATGGTGCTGCTTGAAAATGAACAAAAAATGGTTTAACAGCTTCCTGCAGCACAATTAACTGCGCAGAAATCCCTTTTTTATTTTATACATTCTCCTCAAGCCAATAATAGGATTAATACCTTTGAGGCCTTTTCAGGAAACTCATTTCATTCCTTTTTAAGACCTGCTGACAATATGAGTATGAAAGTTTGTTAAGCAGAGAACATTATGTTAGCATCTTCTTATTGAATGTTAAAACCATGGTCAGATTAACCAACACCGTTGGTCCCTCTTTACCCTTCCATCACACAAATTTTGAAATTATTCAACAGCACAACAAACACTCAAATAATGAGGATCTTAAAACTAGATTATCACACTGGATAGGCTACCTTATAAGACAGTGGCCCTAACACTAACACAGAACTGCACTGTTTGTTTGTTTTGTTTAATTTGTTTCACTGTTGTTTAGTTTAGTTTAGTTCCATTTTATATAATAATGTATATAAATTGTATATAATTTACATTGTACATTTTTTTATATTTAATATTTTTATTACCTCTATTTTATATTCTGTAATGTATTGCTTTGCCCCGTACATGCCGATGCTGTAACAACAAAATGTCCCCTAGCGAGATTAATAAAGTACCTATCTATCTATATTCTATTTTAGCGCTGCAAATGTACCATTAATCAAATGACCAAAAGCCGAATGAGGAACAGCTCATCTGTGTGGTTTCCAGGGCCCTTAAGGGTCTGCAGTCTGGTGCTGCTCCTTTTGACCAGTTGGTAATCCAGCCTTAAGGTGCAGCAGGGATGCCTGCTGATACATCGGTTCAAGCTGTGCATCCCCCGATACTCACTTTCACTCCTGTTTACCTTTGCCTGTAGTGCATTCTGTGCTTTGGCAGAGCTCCACTTCTCAACACACGAGGCTCAGCTTCAAAACAACTTTTCCAATTCAATAAGTTGTGTCACTGTTCAAAGTGCCTGCATCTGCTTCTCATGTGTCTTTGGGTTTGGATTTAGTGTTTATTCCCATCAAATGTAGAATTATACACAACACACCATAAAACCTTCAACTGCAATAATGTATTGATAATACTAATACTCCATGCAGACATGGAGCTCAGCTGTCCCTCTATTGCTTCTATCAAAGTAAACCAGTGGAAAAGTAATGTAGAGAAGAATCCTCTCAGGATACAGCGTGAGGTCTACATGCTGGTAATGGATGTAATAACGTGTGGTCAGATATGGAGAACAATCTGCTGACTGAGTGTGAGAAGCTGAGTTTGGTAGAACGTAATGATGAGACCCAGCTGATGATGGCGGGATGATCAGCTTCCAATCCTTCTCCTCTTTGACAGCAACCCCAGGGCCTTGATCCAGTCCGAGAGCACTCATTAAAACCCCAGAAGAGAGTCCAGGCAGGCCCTGGCACATCCTGTTCTTTTCCAACTCCAGCCACAGTACACACAGACGGCCCACGGTGGGAAACAGCCCGAGATTAGAACTTTTCAGCCAAATTTTGTGATGTTGAATT
>NW_027211182.1:0-35000 GCF_029030835.1 Brachyistius frenatus
TGATTCCACTTTATTGGATGAATGTCCTTTGTCCACATTGATATTTAATTGATGTCGGTGTTTATAAGAAGCAGGTTTCAGTCTTCTATCATTGAACCTCTTCTGGGCAGCGGTTCTTAGTTCCCTCTTCACAGCTGTTTAACATCATCATGGTGGAGGCCGACTGCAGCACCATAACTTCAGAGATCAGAGCCTGAACCTCCAGACCAACCTGTCAGGTTCCTCCTGTAATATTCACATAGAATATACTGATGAGACGTGTTGATAACAGTTACAGTAATGACATGGTTGCAACTATTCGTATTGGCTGAGGAGTTATGCTCAACTATGATTGGTCCAGAGCGACAAGGTTAGGTTGTATATGCAGATGCAGTGGGTGAAGTTCGCCTTCCTGCCATCAGAGCCTGCTGTATGTCACCGGTATGGTAATAAAGTTCAGAAATAGTTACATCGTCGTCCAGCGTCAATTCATGTAGATATTGTACGAAACAAGACACCTGCTGGTTAAAGTCTGGATGATGTCGGTCCGTTGCTTCTTCACTCATTACAAACTGACAACACGCTGTAGCACAGAGGTTTGAAGGAGAGGATCTGATTGGTCAGGATCGGCTGTGACACACCTTCCAATGAGCTACTCCTCCTACTTCACTACTGTGCCTGCTGCACCAGAGATGTGTTGAGGTTTGAAGATGGCTTCGCCTACATGCGCTCCAGCTGCACTTCGGAGGACTAAAGTCATGTGCCTGCTCGGCCTGGATGTCAGTTCTGTCTTGAAGTGGTCACAGTGAGACACAAACACACAGCTGTTCAGTGGCTCATCAGAAAACGGTGACTTTGACGCTCTCTCTGCACATCCATTACAAAAGCTTCCATCAGAGAGCAGCTTTCTGTTCAAATCCAATCAGTCGCAGCTGAAACATGAAGAGTGAACCCTGACATCTCGGCACTGAGGCGACTGAGGGAGGAGGAAGACACACAAGCTGCACCAGAAATAAAACAAACAGGAAGTTGGTGTCAACGGCAAAGGAAACCACATCTCTGCACTCAGTAACCACCTTCATCTCTCCTCCTCCTCCTCTCTTTGTCTGCTGGTTTTTCCATTCACCCGCCTCAAAGAAAACAATTCTGCTCAAACACAACTTGTCTGTATCATTTACTGACATTTAAATAAAAGATAGTTAACAAAGGATCAGTGTCTGAAAGTTTGTCCCCCGAAAGATGTTTTTCACATGAAAGGAACATTCCCAAATGTTCTGTCTCTTGACCTTGTCTGTTTATTTAAGCCCTGAGAGTTTTCATCGATCAAAAAGTTCTTTGAACAGATGCAGGCAGTAGCTTGATGTACAACCTTTCACCAGTATGTTAACTGCCCCACACGCAACAATAAAACCCTGGATCTTCTGATCTATGCTAATGCAATAGGTGCATACAGTGCTACAGGACCTGGGATTGTAAGAATGGAACTTACAGACAGAGGTAACGCAGTACCAGAGTGAGTAGACTGTACAGACTGACAACCCAGGACTGCAGGACCAGGGTTGATATAACCAAGTGGTGATCAGTTGGATTGTCAGCAGCCACTCAGAATGATCAGGGGTGTGGCCATGGGAGGTTTCTGGAGACAGGAAGTGGAGAGACACCAAAACACAAAGCACATGGCACACCACAATGAATAGGAGAATGACAGCACACATGAGGAGAGGAGATCTGGGAAAACGAAGGACAGACAGGTATCCTGAGTATGTATCTATCTATCTATCTATCTATCTATCTATCTATCTATCTATCTATCTATCTATCTATCTATCTATCTATCTATCTATCTATCTATCTATCTATCTATCTATCTATCTATCTATCTATCTATTAGTGATGGTGAGATGAAGCCTCATGAGGCATCGAACCACTTCAGCCAATTGGTTCGAGAAAGGGTTCATTACTCGAAGCTTCATGTACACACGAAACCACCTACTGGCCAAGTGTATAATGACAGGCAGCTGTATCTGAACCACATGTGATGCATTGAATGTTTGTGTCTGTTATGGCTGTTGGGAATGACTATGAATTACAAAAATGTATGACCAAATCATTTCTGTACATAAATTATCACATATGTGCATAATAAAATATCTTTTGAATGTATTCTGTGTGTGTACATTTTCCCAAAATGGTCGTATCATATGATATGGCAGGTTGTGTAATCATGTTTTTCTGTCACTTTAGGAAAATGGCATGGGCTTAAGCAGGCAGAGGACAGTGGAAGTGCTTGTGGAACTCAGGAGAGGGGACTGAATATGCTTGTGTAACTTGGACAATGATGTACAGGACAGGGGACATTTTATTCATTTTTATTCAGAAATAACAGTTTCTCAACAGTTTTTGGTTTTATGGATGTCCACATGTCCGAAGTAAGGCTAACAGCAGCCACCTTTTCCACTTTAGCCTTAGCCTTCTCCTTAGCTGACTCATACTTGGCCTCCACCATGGCCTTCAGAGCCTCAAGGAAAAAATATATAGTGCTGAACTGTGAGACACAATAAAGTACTCATTTGTTTCATGCATGCACCCATACATACCTGCCTTGTAGGGAGGACATAATTAGGATCCAGTTTGGACACAAATGCCCTGAATCCAACATCATCCACAATACTGAAGGGCTGTGTGTCCTTCACTATCATGGAGATGAGGGCTTCATCCAGCTCTGGTTTTCTGGTGGCTGGTTAAAAGAGAATAAATACAATATTATTTGCACAATAAACAAAAGTGAACAGGGAAAAATTGTGATGGTGCATTTGTAATATTGTAATGACTTACCTTGGCTGGGTGAAGCTCCAGTTTCCTCCTTATTCTCATGCAAGGCACGGTAACGCCTCAGCATGGATGAGGTGTTGTTATTGGACCCCAACTCCTTGGAGCACAATAAACACCTCACCTTTGAATTAAATAAGAAACTGAAAAATACAGTTCTTGATAAGCAAACCTAATGTGTCTGAAATAGAGTTAGATATAGCTTACCTTATTAGGAGTTATCAAATCAAAGTGTTCCCATACAGGGGAAATCCTCCTCTTCCCAGCTGGCTCCATCTTATCACCTCCTTCTCTCCTCACTCTCCTAAATCTCCAAACTATCTCTCTCTCTCTCTCTCTAAACTCTCCAAACTATCCAAACTCTCAACTGACCCCAACTCTCCACCAACAACCCACATTTTGAATGGAGCCTGAGGGGTTTATATTGCCGTCAAACCTCCCGGCAACACCTGAACCACTTCCCGAAGCAGTCACGTGGTACAGCCGGCAGCGAGGCTTCGGACGTCATCATTTTTGGCTCCTCCCCTAAATGAAGCAAGCCTCGACACACGCTTCGAGGAAACGCCCCCTCCATTACTCGACACACGCTTCGAAGCGTCGGCACACCTCGTAACATCACTACTATCTATCTATCTATCTATCTATCTATCTATCTGTCTGTCTGTCTGTCTGTCTGTCTGTCTGTCTGTCTGTCCGTCCGTCCGTCCGTCCGTCCGTCCGTCCGTCCGTCCGTCCGTCCGTCCGTCCATCTATCTATCTATCTATCTATCTATCTATCTATCTATCTATCTATCTATCTATCTATCTATCTATCTAGAACCACATCATCCTGACAGATCTTATAGAACCACATCATCTTGACAGATCTAATAGAACCACATCATCCCCATAGATCCAATAGAACCACATCATCCTGGCAGATCTTATAGAACCACATCATCCTGACATCCAATAGAACCACATCATCCTGACAGATCCAGTAGAACCACATCATCCTGATAGATCTTATAGAACCACATCATCCTGACAGATCTAATAGAACCACATCATCCTGATAGATCCAATAGAACCACATCATCCTGATAGATCCGATAGAACCACATCATCCTGACAGATCTAATAGAACCACATCATCCTGACAGATCCAATAGAACCACATCATCCTGATAGATCCAATAGAACCACATCATCCTGGCAGATCTAATAGAACCACATCATCCTAACATCCAATAGAACCACATCATCCTGACAGATCTTATAGAACCACATCATCCTGATAGATCTAATATAACCACATCATCCTGATAAATCTTATAGAACCACATCATCCTGACAGATCTTATAGAACCACATCATCCTGACAGAGATCTTCTCTCAGCCTACTTGTGGTTCCCAGAGTTTCCACCAGCAGGATGTAAATCAGAGTTTCAGTTTTCAGGCTCCCAGTTTGTTTTCAGGAGCAGAAACCTTCTCGAGCTTTAAGGTCCCACTCAAAATGTTCCTTTTTGATAAAGTTTATAGTTGAGCTGCTCAGGTGAACCTGAACCATCCTGCAGTTCTGCTGTTATAGACCGAGGCTGCTGAGGAACCTCCCATGATGCACTGGGCTTCTTACCTCTCACTCTTCCACTCTCTATAACTCACATCTCACCATCACATCTCATTAACTTCATCTTTTTCTCTCCCATAGTTTCTTCTTATTATCTGTTGTCTCCATTCAGTTCCTTCACTCGTGTAGTTTCTGTTCTTTCTTTTCCAGATGTCCCGTCATGGAGCTGCATGTCTCTGCTCTGCGCTTGTCGTCTCCACCAACAGTTCTTCTCTTCTATCTCTATGCTGCCCTTTTCTCTCTGCTCTCCTCTCACCCCAACAGGTCGAGGCAGATGGCCGACCACCTCTGATCCTGGTTCTGTTAACAGATGCTCTGCCCACCTCTGATCCTGGTTCTGTCAGAGGTTTCTTCCTGTTAAAAGGAGTTTTTCTTCCCTCTGTTGGAGGTTTTTCTCCCTTAAAGAGGAGTTTTTTTTCCTCCTAGCTTATGTGGAAATTGTTGAATTGTTGAATTACTGAATTGTTGGTTTCTCTGTATAATATTTTAAAGTCTTGGTGTAAAGACTTTAATGTGCTAAGTGCCATGAAATAACCTGTGTTGTGATTTGGCGCTATATAAATAAAGTTGAATTGAATTGAATAAAAAATATGAAAAAAAGTCATACTATAGTATGCCATCTAAAATATTAAAATAAAGCTATTGTAGTATATCGTCCAAATTGTTATTAAAGGGGCTGCTGCTAAGAGCTAACGCTCCTGCTTAATTGCTAGCGTAGCAAAGTAACTGCTGACTGTCACTGCAGAGAAATCCAGGTGAAAATTACACATTTCAATTTATTTCATTACAGATACATTTTAAAATAAGCCAGAAGACGCCAACTGCACATTTTTCCCAGAACCTTTTAGACTGGGGAACAGACTGCAGAACTTAAATCAGTGACGATGATTAATAATCATATCAAACAGCATAAATTGAAGATTTTACAACATTTCTGTTACACAGTTACACAAACTCTCAGCCTTCAAAACTCCAACACTTTTCGAACTCGTGCAGTTTCTGTCGGTCCTGCTCTGTGAGGAAGAACCTCCATGGAACAGACTACTGGTTAGAACAAAAGAAACAAGCTTTCATTTTGTAACAAATATGCTGCTGCTGCTGCTGCTGCTGCTGCTGATGATGATGATGAGGCATGTCAGAAGTTGTAGTCACTGTTCCTGTTGGATGAAGGCTCTCTGCTGTCGCTGACCATCAGGCGCTCCAGAGCTGATTTGATCAAACATGAGAATTCAACCAACAGACTGATCATCATTCACATTATATACAACCTGTTTCCAAAACAGTAGTGTGTAAAATGTAGATAAAAACAGAATGTGATGATTATTAAATGGCATAAACTTTATTATTTAATAGAAAACAGTTCACAGACAACATATCAAATGTTGAAACAGAAATCGTTATTTTCTAAAAGTATCTTCTCATTTTTAATCTGATGCAGCAGCACGTCTCTATAAAGTTGTTCCAGGATCATGTTCACCACTGAGCTGCATCAACTCTTCTTTTAGCAACACTCTGGAAACGTTGGGGAACTGAGGAGACCAGTTTCTGGAGTTTTGAAAGTGAAATGTGGTCCCATTCTTGCCTGATAGAGGATTTCAGCTGCTCAACAGTTCAGGGTCTCTTTTGTTGTAATGTTCATGTCCTGATGCTCCAGATGTTTTCAATGATTGACAGGTCTGGACTGCAGGAGGCCAGTATATCAGCGGACTCTTCTACTAGAGAACCATGCTGTTGGAATACGTGCAGAATGTGGTTGGACGTTGTTCTGCTGAAATAAACAAGACCTTCCCTGAAAGAGACGTTGTCTGGATGGCAGCATATGTTGCTCCAAAACCTGAATATATCATTCAGCATTAGTGCTTCCTTCCAGATGTTCAAGCTACCCATGCCATGTGCACTAATGCATCCTGTACCATCACAGATGCTGGCTTTAGAACTGAGCTGATAACAAGCTGGATGGTCCCTCTCCTCTTTAACCTGGAGGATGCAGCGTCCATGATTTCCAAACAGAATCTCAGATTGTGATCCATCAGACCTCAGGACAGTTGTCCACTTCACCTTAGTCTATCTTCAATGATCTCGGTCCAGAGAAGGCGGCGGTGTTTCTGGATCATGTTTCTATCTGGTTTCTTCTTTGGAGAGTTTTAACATAATTTGTGGACGCAGCGATGAACTGTGTTCACAGACGATGGTTTTCACAAGTGTTCCTGAGCCCATGCAGTGATTTCCACTCCAGAATAGTGTGTTTTTAATGCAGTGCTGCCTGAGGGCCCGAAGATCACCGCCATCCAATATTGGTTTCCAGCCTTGTCCCTTGTGTTCAGAGATTTCTCCAGATTCTCTGAATCTTTTAATGATATTATGAACCGTAGACGATGAAATCCACTAATTCTTTGTAGTTTTACGTTGAGGAACATTATTCTTAGATTGTTGAACTATTTTCCAACACAGTCTTTCAGAGTGGTGAACCTCTCCCCATCTTCACTGGACAGACTCTGCCTCTCTGAAATCATCTTTTATACCCAATCATGTTACTGATCTGTTGCCATGGTAACCTCATTGTCAGTTTTTTTTTTTTTTTAGCATTACACAACTTTTCCAGTCTTTCGTTGACCCCGTCTTATGATTTGCAAATCATCATGGATTGTATATACAGACTACATATATGTATATATATATATATATATATGAATATATATGAATATATAAGCATGTGTGTGTTACCTGGGTAGGACAGTCTCTTCTCTTCCTCATTGTTTTTAACTGCAGTTTTCCCTCGATGGTAGGAAACTGACAGAGACAGATGCCATGTGAACATTAAAATAATATTCCAGACATGTTTTGTCATATGTGAACTGAGCAATGAAACCTTTATTCTGCATAACTTTTGTTAAAGCTAAAAAATACAAATACAAATAAAATACAAAATTTGAAAATGTATGAATATAAAAACAATTAAAAAGAGTTTATTATGTTCAAAAGGGGCAGGCTGTAATGAGCATGTGCAGCTGACGACATCGGGGGGAGTGATGTTAACAATAAAACACTGATTGAAACATCACGGAGGCCTCCGACCAAAACCAACTATCTGAACTTTTAAAATCATCTCACGCACACATCTTTTCACAAACTAATTTACTCAAGTTGGAGGAAATACTGTGTTTGGGTACCCAGGGACTGAGGTAAAGTGTGTGTGTGTGTTCATTGTGATGAAGAGTCAGATGAAGAGTGAGACTCACCACTGTGGCTCTGAGTGGGTCCGATCCAGCGATTCTGCCTGCGATCTGAAACTGAAAACCAACAACAGCAGTGAACGTGGGCTCTTCTATTCTATTTTTTTTATTATGTTCCATTATATTCTATTTTTATTCTATTCTGTCCTGTTCTTTTCTGTTATGTTCTATTATATTATATTTTAATTATATTCTATTCCACGATATTAAATTATATTGCACAATATTCTATTCGATTCTATTTTACACTATTATATTATATTTTACTCTATCATATTTTTTTTCTATTCTATTTTATTTTCCTATATTCTATTCTACACTATTCAATTACAGTTTACTCTATTCGACCCTATTTTACTCTATTCTATTCAACACTATTATATTCTAGTTTACTCTATTCTATTCAACACTATTCAATTCTATTTTACTCTATTCTATTTTACACTATTCTATTCTACACTATTCCATATTCTACACTACTCTATTATATTGCTTTTTATTCCATTCTACACTTTTCTATTCTATTGCTTTCTATTCTATTCTACACTTTTCTATTTAACACTATTTTATTCTATTGCTTTCTATTCTATTTTACACCATTCAATTATATTCTACACTATACTACACTACTATATTCTATTATATTCTATATTCTATTTTACTCTATTCCAGGGGTCTCAAACTTAATTTACTTGGGGGCCGCTGGAGGCAGAGTCTGGGTGAGGCTGGGCCGCATAACAAATTAAGAATTAATAAGTAAATAAGTAAATAAATCAGTAATAAATAAAATAATAATAATTAGATTTCTCTAGTCAGCAACTATGTGTGGTTTCTTCAGTCTTCTATATCTGCTGTATTCAGATTTAAACGTCTTTATTAACAGTTCTTTAACCTCAATGGGTTCTTCTGAACATGAATTGTCCTGAACATGAATGGAACATTGAAGAACATGAACTGTTCTTCTGAACATGGCTTCTCTTGCCTACTCCTTGCTGCTAGAGACCTGGCAGCGCTTCCTCTCGCATAGCTGAGCCACATTTGTCTTGAGGGAGGAAGCAGTTGAGACCCTCAGTATGGCTTGAAGATGATCATCAGTAAGTCTGGACCTGTACTTGGACTTATTGAAGTTCTTGGTGGAGAAGAGCTTTTCGCACAAGTATGTGCTCCCGAAAAGGCACATGGTCCGCTTGAACACTCGGGAAAGCTCAGGGAAGCTGGGGGTCAATTCTCTCAAACATTGCCCAAGCTTGTCTGCTTTTCCACTCACCTCCCTGAACTTGGCTTTGAGGTCAGAGTTGCACTGCAGGTCAATGAGCTCCATTTGAAGCACAGGAGGGCATCTTGCACATCAAAGGAGAAGGGGTCCGCAAAAATGTGAAATGTGGCTCTGTGCGTCTTGAAGTCTGCAAATCTGTAATCAAATTCCTCCTGTAGCTTCAAAATGGCATCAACATGCTTCTCACCACTGAATGGTGTGCCTGCATCCACGAGTGCCTAAGTTTTGTGGAGAATGCTCTCACGTTGTCATAGGCAGCACTGACCAGTTGCCCCTGGCCTTGTAAATTCTTGTTCAGTACATTAAGCTCATGTGTGATATCAACAAGAAAAGCTAAGTCCATGAGCCATTTGGGATCACTTAGCACAGGAACAGCCACCCCATCCTTCTCCATGACGGCTTTCACTTCTGCTCTCAACTCAAAAAATCTCTTCAAGGCGTTTCCCTGCTGAGCCAACGTACCTCGGTGAAGTAGAGCACAGAACCTTCGGTGCTTTAAGCCCCTGGATCTGATTTGGTTGATGCATTTCACAACGACAGACATCACATTGTCAAACTTCAGGCATTTGCTGCAAAGGGCCTGCTGATGGATAATGCGGTGCAGAGCAATGGCCTCCTCTGCACCCTCCTCTTCCAGTTTGTTTGGAACAAGTGCCACCAGTCCATTTGTCCTCCCTGTCATTGATGGCGCTCCATCGCTTGTTATTCCAACAAACCTCTTCCATGGCAAACCGGCATTCTCCATGGCATCACACAGCTGGTGAAATATCTCCTGAGCGGTGGTCTGGCCATGCATTGGGATTACTGTGAGCAACTCCTCTATCACTTCACAATTGTCATCGATACCACGGACATACATTGCGAGCCGGGCGGTGTCTCTGATGTCTTTGGTCTCATCAAGAGCGACTGAGTATACACTGAAATATTTGGCTTTCTCACACAGTTGATCATAAATGTTACTTGACAGGTCAGAAATGCGCTCTGCTACGGTGTTGGCAGGAAGGCTGATGTTGCTAAGCTGACCTTTCTTTTCCGGACAGACGATACTTGCAGCCTGTAATATGCACTTTTTGACGAATTCACCTTCTGTGAACGGCTTTCCCGCCTCAGCAATCATCTCACTAACCACGCAGCGAGCTTTGACTGCTGCATTATTCTCTTTGGTCGCTTTCTTGAAGAAATCTTGTTGCCTCAGTAGACATGTTTTAAGATTTGCAGCCCGGTTGGCTCTCTCATCTCCCTGGTAGTTTACATACTCCTCAGCATGTCTAGTTGTGTAATGATGTTTCAAATTGTATTCCTCGTGCACCGCAACTTTCTCTGTGCAAATAAGACACGTCGGGGTGCCCCTGTGCTCAACAAAGAAATAATGCATCTCCACTTTCCCTGGGATTGTCTGTGCTCATCACCAACCTTTCTCTTCACTGCAGGCTTTGAAAAAGACATGTTTGGGGCTGTGGGATATATTTTAATTCCACTTGGTGTCACTGTCGTGTTTAGCCGTGTTTATGACATCATCTAGAAATATATGTAGTGTTCATCGTGTGAGGCAATGCAAATAACAAAATAATGACCCCCAAATAACGGTGCGACCCTATAATTGGTCCGGGTTATCGGGGACTGTTATTGCCGACGGACAGGTGTCGGTATGTGACTGCAGACCACGTTAGACTACATTATTTCCTTTCTTTTATCTCGCCGCGTACGCATCACTTTGATTTATTTTGTCAGAGAGAGACATATATACGTACAATGTCCCGCTGGGCAGCAACTTAAAAAACTTATTTTTGGAAGTGTTGTGAACGCAGCGCGCTGGGACGGATGTCCACGTTTGCCTGATAGAAACGAGGCAGCCAGCCAGGCCCGGAAGAAAACTCTCCATGGCAACGCTGCTGTCACTTTCACTCATTGAGAAATGTTGCTATGCTTGCATCAAGCCCGGTCGATGTCCCGCCCCCGAGAGCCATATACCCCACCGTGATTGGTCGGTTCGTTCAGCTCCGCACACAACACTGGAAAGTGCCATTCATAGAAAACTCGCGGGCCGCACGAACATTAAACTTTCATGTTAAGGTGGGGGCCACAAAATATCGTCTCGCGGGCCGCAATTGGCCTGCGGGCCACGAGTTTGAGACCCCTGCTCTATTCCAATCTACTAATCTACATTATTTATCTATTTATCTAATCTACATTATTATATTCTACTCTATTCTATACTATTCTGTTCTATTCTACACTATTCTATATTCTACACTATTTTATTTTATTACTTTCTATTCTGTTCGACACGACACGACACCACAGTATTCTATTCTATTCTATTCTATTCTATTCTATTCTATTCTATTCTATTCTATTCTATTCTATTCTTTTCTATTCTATTCTATTCTATTCTACACACTCTATATTCTACACTATTTTATTCTATTACTTTCTATTCTATTTGACACTACACCACATGTGTGCGTGTGTGTGTGTGTGTGTGTGTGTGTGTGTGTGTGTGTGTGTGTGTGTGTGTGTGTGTGTGTGTGTGTGTGTGTGTGTGTGTGTGTGTGTGTGTGTGTGCACGTGTGCGTGTGTGTGTGTGTGTGCGTGCGTGTGTGTGTGTGTGTGTGTGTATGTGTGTTTGTGTTGGTGTGTGTGTGTGTGTGCGCGCGTGTGTTGTGTGTGTGTGCGTGCGTGTGTGCATGCACGTGTGTATGTGTGCGTGTGTGCACGTGTGTATGTGTCTGTGTGCGCGTGTGTGCGTGTGTGTTTGTGTGTGTGCGTGCGTGCGTGCACGCGCATGTGTGTGTTTGTGTGTGTGTGTGTGCGCGTGTGTTTGTGTGTGCATGTGTGTGTTTGTGTGTGCGTGTGTTTGTGTATGTGTTTGTGCGTGCGCGCGCGCGTGTTTGTGCATGTGTGTGCGCACGTGTGTGTGTGTGTGTGTGTGTGTGTGTGTGTGTGTGTGTGTGTGTGTGTGTGTGTGTGTGTGTGTGTATGTACTCACATCTCTTCTGCAGAGCTCTGACTGTTGGTCTGGTGAAGCGTGTCAGTAGAAGCAGCAGCAGCACACAGCAGAGGAGAACTGTTAACACTTTAAAGATCTGCAGCTGGAAGTGAACATCTGACAACACTTCTACACACACACACACACACACACACACACACACACACACACACACACACACACACACACACACACACACACACACACACACATTGAACATGTTGATTTCCATACAGCACCAGATTATTAAGTACCCTCCTGTGTCT
Organism: Brachyistius frenatus; assembly: GCF_029030835.1. Classification (NCBI taxonomy): domain Eukaryota; kingdom Metazoa; phylum Chordata; class Actinopteri; family Embiotocidae; genus Brachyistius; species Brachyistius frenatus. Next base: position 12,182 of record NW_027211182.1, read on the forward strand.
CTGTAGTTTTCAGTCTATTAAATGCACTGAAGTGGAAGATCATATATTATATTATCATATATTATATGATAACATAATATATAAGCATATAATACATGCTTATATATTATGTTATCATATAATAGTATAACATATAATGATATTATATCAATGATTACGTGCTCATTGATCATCACTCAGCTCGTTTCCATATCCAGCTCTGACCAACCTTTGCACTTGACCCTCAGAGTACAGCAGACGGTTGTCCTGCCGACGGTCGTCCTCCGTCCTCTCTCCGTGATGTTGTACCCGTCCATCTTGTCCGTCATGGACCACTGAGGGACGTTTTCACAGCCTTCTCTGTACTCACACACACTCTTCAGAGTAGCGTGTGTCTCCTGGCTGTAACAGACAGGTAAGGACGAGCCGCTGGAGGACAGGTAGATGCTGCCTTCACATTTACTGGTCCAGTTGACCTTGAGGAGGCCGAAGACGTGGGGGGAGCTGAACTCAGAGCTGCTGGACTCAGAGAGGGAGGCAGCTGAAGGAGGTGGTGGGGAGGAAGAGTACCTGGTGGTGTTGTCAGAGACATCAGTCAGTCTGCTGCTCGGATCACGTGTTGTTTCTTCTGATCCTGAAGGACAGAAAACACACCGGTTAAAAGTAACCAACGACTGTCAGAGCAAAGGATCAACTCTGTTGAGTATCAGTTTGTTGTTGTTCACATTAAAGATGCTGATTCAGCTGTTTGGGTGGAGCTCAGCTGTGTGAATAAATGTTCCTGAACATGAGGAGCTCTCATGACGTACACCCTCCAACTGATGGGTGTTAACAGTGAATGATGAGAGAGCAAAATGGTTGACAGCTGTTTCTAAAGCAGATCAGACAGAAACAGAACCAGAACCGAGGTGTCAGACATCAGGGTCCGAAGGGCCTCTCAGTCCTTCACAATGATGACTTCAGTCTAAATGTGACTCTGAGTTGTCTCCTCTCCTTCAAACCTCTGAGCTGCAGCGTGTTGTCAGTTTGTAAAGAGAAGCAGCAGACCGACATCATCCAGACTTTAACCAGCAGGAACCGACTGGTCTGGAGGTTCAGGCTCTGATCTCTGGAGCTGTGGTGCTACAGTCACCGTGACGACGGTAAACCAGCTGAGTCGTTTTTAAAAATCTACATCCTCACAAAACATCATGAAGAATTTCATTCTTCAAACCAACTTCATTTCTTAAACCTCTTCAGTCTTACAGCAATTTACAGAAACTAACAGATTTACAGGAAATTTCAGCAAATTACAGAAACAGATGCAGTGGGGTATTTAAGCAGTGAAAGATTAAAGCAGTGAAGTATTTTAAACCTCTGTCCTAATGCGGTTCAAACATCTGTAGATCTTCCAGATACCTGCAAAACGCTTGTGAAGCCTCCATTAAGGAGATCAGATGTACCTGATGTAAAATCTCAATAACTATGTTTTTATATCACTGTTAGAAATGATAAAGACTCTGCTGATTAAACTTGGTGTTCATACTTTAAAATAAGAATCAGAATCAGAAACAGAAACTTTTGTTTGTTCCTCAGTCCTGTTGGTGTTACTGTGTGCCTGTTCCAATTAACTATTGAAGAACTACAGTCACACACTAACTAACTAACTGACTGAATAACTGACTGACTGAATGATTAACTAACTAGCTAAGTAACTGACTTCACCAGGTTGGTTCACCGGGTTGGTTCACCGGGCCTGAAGATGTGCTGCAGCAGAAGAGTTTCCATGTACAAGGTTTTTATGGATCTGCTCCATCTCTGACTCTCACTGAACACGACGAAGACAAAAGAACTCATCCTGGACTTCAGGAGAAAGCGGACTGCAGATAAACGGAGTCTTTGTGGAAACGGTTCTTGGGGGTCCTGATCTCCGATGACATCACCTAGACGGCAGCGGCTCCACTTCCTGAACCGCTCGCACCGAAAAACTTGGAAAGAAAGCTGCTGGTGTTCTTTATTCTGACATTCTGCATCTCAGGCTGCTCGCTGCCCGACCGGGACAACATCTCCACTTCCTGCTTCCTGCAGAGCCACCAACATCATCAAGGACTCCACACGTCCCGCTTTCTTCCTCGAGGACATCGGTTCAGGGACGGTTTCTTCCTCGAGGACATCGGTTCAGGGACGGTTTCTTCCTCGAGGACATCGGTTCAGGGACGGTTTCTTCCAGTCAAACACTTTCACCGTCACACATTTACTGTGGACTGATTCTTCTGTAATATAAAGTGTGTTCCAAAATAAAGAGGACTCACCGGCCATGAAAAGAATCAGAGCGGAGAGGATCATAGCCGTCTTGAGGTCCATCCCGGCTGGATGGAGACAGACGGACAGACAGAACAGACAGCAGTGATCAGATCAGGATGCCAACAACAGAGACGTGATGAGAGGAAGTGATGATGTGTGAACTCCTCCTTGTCTCCAGTGAATCACTTCATCCTGCTGCTGCTGCTGCTGCTCGTGCAAAAGTGCAGATTTCCTCCCTTCAAAGTGAGCTGTGTAGAGTGGTGGTAGGAGGGGGGTGGGGGGGTTAGACACGCTGATAAGAGGGGAGGAAGAGGGAGGAGGAAGGAGGAGGTGAGAACAGTTACAAGACATCAAACTTCACTGGTTTTCAACATGTTTGAGTCACCAGCTTCTACAAATGTGCGAGTGCACTGTGAATACACACTAAATATTATACATGAGTCTGTCCTCACAGTTAGTATACATACATACTGTATATACATACATACATATATGTATATATATATATACACATACATACATACATGTATATACATATGTATACATATATATACATACATACATACATATATATACATACATATATAGATACATATATACATACATACATATATATACACAGATATATATACATAGATACTGTATATAGATACATATATACATACATACATACATATGTATATATGTATCTATATACAGTATCTATGTATGTATCTATGTATGTATCTATATATATATATATATATATATAGTATATATACATACATATATGTATGTATGTATCTATATATATATATATATATATATATATATATATATATGTATATGTACATACATACATATATATATATATATATACATACATATATACATACGCACATATATATATATATATACACATATATACATATATATATACATACATACATACATATATATACATATATATACATACATACATACATACATACATACATACATACATATATAGATACATATATATATACATACATACATATACATTTATACATACATACATATATACATACATACAGTGGGTATGGAAAGTATTCAGACCCCTTTAAATTTTTCACTCTTTGTTTCATTGCAGCCATTTGCTAAAATCAAAAAAGTTCATTTTATTTCTCATTAATGTACACTCAGCACCCCATCTTGACAGAAAAAAACAGAAATGTAGACATCTGTGCAAATTTATTAAAAAAGAAAACCTGAACTGTCACATGGTCATAAGTATTCAGACCCTTTGCTCAGTATTGAGTAGAAACACCCTTTTGAGCTAGTACAGCCATGAGTCTTCTTGGGAATGATGCAACAAGCTTTTCACACCTGGATTTGGGGATCCTCTGCCATTCTTCCTTGCAGATCCTCTCCAGTTCCGTCAGGTTGGATGGTGAACGTTGGTGGACAGCCATTTTCAGGTCTCTCCAGAGATGCTCAATTGGGTTTAGGTCAGGGCTCTGGCTGGGCCAGTCAAGAATGGTCACAGAGTTGTTCCGAAGCCACTCCTTTGTTATTTTAGCTGTGTGCTTCGGGTCATTGTCTTGTTGGAAGGTGAACCTTCGGCCCAGTCTGAGGTCCAGAGCACTCTGGAAGAGGTTTTCTTCCAGGATATCTCTGTACTTGGCCGCATTCATCTTTCCTTCAATTGCAACCAGTCGTCCTGTCCCTGCAGCTGAAAAACACCCCCATAGCATGATGCTGCCACCACCATGTTTCACTGTTGGGATTGTATTGGGCAGGTGATGAGCAGTGCCTGGTTTTCTCCACACATACCGCTTAGAATTAACGCCAACAAGTTCAATCTTGGTCTCATCAGACCAGAGAATCTTATTTCTCATAGTCTGGGAGTCCTTCATGTGTTTTTTGGCAAACTCTATGCGGGCTTTCATATGTCTTGCACTGAGGAGAGGCTTCCGTCGGGCCACTCTGCCATAAAGCCCCGACTGGTGGAGGGCTGCAGTGATAGTTGACTTTGTGGAACTTTCTCCCATCTCCCTACTGCATCTCTGGAGCTCAGCCACAGTGATCTTTGGGTTCTTCTTTACCTCTCTCACCAAGGCTCTTCTCCCACGATTGCTCAGTTTGGCTGGACGGCCAGGTCTAAGAAGAGTTCTGGTCGTCCCAAACTTCTTCCATTTAAGGATTATGGAGGCCACTGTGCTCTTAGGAACCTTGAGTGCTGCAGAAATTATTTTGTAACCTTGGCCAGATCTGTGCCTTGCCACAATTCTGTCTCTGAGCTCCTTGGACAGTTCCTTCAACCTCATGATTCTCATTTGCTCTGACAGGCACTGTGAGCTGTAAGGTCTTATATAGACAGGTGTGTGCCTTTCCTAGTCAAGTCCAACCAGTTTAATTAAACACAGCTGGACTCCAATGAAGGAGTAGAACCATCTCAAGGAGGATCAGAAGAAATGGACAGCATGTGAGTTAAATATGAGTGTCACAGCAAAGGGTCTGAATACTTATGACCATGTGATATTTCAGTTTTTCTTTTTTAATAAATTTGCACAAATTTCTACATTTCTGTTTTTTTCTGTCAAGATGGGGTGCTGAGTGTACATTAATGAGAAATAAAATGAACTTTTTTGATTTTAGCAAATGGCTGCAATGAAACAAAGAGTGAAAAATTTAAAGGGGTCTGAATACTTTCCGTACCCACTGTACATACATACATATATACATATATACATACATACATACATATAAATATGTATCTTTCTACTCTGTCTTCCTCTCTTGATTGTCTCTGTCCTCCTCCACGTCCTCCTGTCCTCCATGTACTCCTCTATGTCCTCCAGTCCTCCCCAGCTCCGTGGTTGTCTGACTCGGTGCTCCCAGAGAGACACTATGAGAGCATCAGAAAGGAAATGTAGAAAATCTAACCACCCTGACGACTTGCTCACTTATCAATCTCTCCCTCTTCCTCCTCCTCCTCTCTGTCCTCCTCCTCTCTCCCTCCTCCTCTCTGTCCTCCTCCTCTCTCCCCTCCTCTTTCTCTTCTCTATCTCTGCAGCCAAAAGCTCTTTCTACCAAACCAGAATTCAATCCTCTTTTTCTAATCCCAAAAACTTCTTCTCCATCTTCTCCAACCTCCTTGACCCCCTCCCTCCCTCTCCCTTCCACCAAGCCACTTTGTCAACTACTTTACTAAAAAGATAGATGACATACGCTCCTCATTTATTATCCATCTTCTGTAACTACATGTCCATCATCTTCATCTCCTTCACTTTCCTCTTTCAGCCCCCCGTCTCCCAATGAAGTTGTTACCTTGGTAACAGACGGAGGACAGACGGGTGACTAACAACCAGAGGAGTGCAGGGGCAGGGTACATATAGTCTGGGGAGGTGATCAGGGAGATGCAGCACACCTGCAGGTGGTGATCAGGGGTGAGTGGCTGCATCTGCTGGGACTGGTGAGGGGCGTGGCCACGGGAGGTGAGGAGAGGAGGACACAGAACAAGCAGACAGGGGACTGAGGGGACACAGGAGGAGAGGAGAGGAGAGGAGGACACAGAACAAGCAGACAGGGGACTGAGGGGACACAGGAGAGGAGATCGGGGGCAAACGGAGGAAAACCGCACTCCTGACACTCAACTAAGTAAAATATAATTGTAATGGAGGTTTATTTTAACAGACAGAATATACAAAAAAAAATTAAATCCAGAAAATCACAACATATAAAAGTTATGAATTGATTTGTGTTTGATTGTGAAATAAGTATTTGATCTCCGACCAACTAACAAGAATTCTGTCTCCTACAGACGGTTAGAATCGTCCTCTCGCTTTAAGAAAGTGTATAAGCCTGTATAAAAGACACCCGTCTCAACATGCCACCTGTATAAAAGACACCCGTCTCAACTCCTTACCTGTATAAAGGTTGTGTTTGTTTTAATATTCTGTCTCTGTTAAAATAAACCTCCATTACAATTATAGACCGTTCATTTCTTTGTCAGTGGGCAAACTTACAAAATCAGTAAAAGATCAAATAATTATTTCCTTCACTGTATGATGCTTGACGTCATCTCTTCTTCCAACACGCTCCTTCTCCTCTTCCTCCTCCTCCTCTGACAAAGACTCAGATTCATTCAGTTCATGAGTATGATTTTATTTTGTGTAAAATAAACTGTAACATCAGAGTTAGTAAAAAATAGATGATGTTTTATAACATCATGTGAAGAGAACACACACACACACACACACACACACACACACACACACACACACACACACACACACACACACACACACACACACACACACACACCTGATCACACACACACACACACACACACACACACACACACACACCTGATCAGCGACTCTGGGACTTCAGGTCAGATTGATTGATCAGTTCAGGTCGGGAGGGACGAGAGCAGCTGGAGTCAGAGACTGTAGAGACAGAGGCAGAGAGACAGGTCAGAGACAGACAGGTCATAGAGACAGGTCAGAGAGAGAGGTCAGAGAGACAGGTCAGAGACCGGTCAGAGACAGACAGGACAGAGAGACAGGTCAGAGACAGCGACAGACAGGTCAGAGACAGAGAGACAGGTCAGAGAAAGACAGGTCAGAGACAAAAAGACAGGTCAAAGACAGAGACACAGGTCAGAGACAGAAAGACAGGTTAGAGACGGAACAGAGGAACCACCGCAGGAATATTCATCATCTCGTGAGATAAATAGCAGGTGGCCCAAACCTGAAGGCTGTGAGACCGGAAGATGGAAGTCTGTCAGCTGACTGAGTCTTACAGTATATTGGTCGAAGCTGCGTCGCTGTCTGATGATGAGGAAGAGGAGGATGGCAGAGATGGCAGTCTGGACCAGAGTGAAGAGGAGGAGGGACGACTTCAGCCCTCTGCTCAGCCTCTGTTGGAAGAGGACACACGTGAAGTATCATTAACAGGACGGGACGGGGACCCGACGGCCCGAGGACCCGACGGAGTCCGCAGCACAACCGGGCAGGTCCCGTACACCTGCGACACATTACAGGTTAGTCTGAAAAAAGATGTCCCCGTACAGACATGTACATGAGGACCAAGACGCAGCTAGGTGATGAAGATGAAGTGCGGACTCACCGTGGCGTAGTGCTCGTCGTCACAGGCTTGGTGGATGTCCTTGATGCAGGGCGTCTCCAGATGTCTGTCCATGTCCACAGAGTAGATGATCGCAGCCACCACTGACAGCAGAACAGACAGCACGCTCACCACTGAGCACACCTGCAGCTGGAAGAGCACACGTCACCGTCACGACGACACGTCACGACGACACGTCACGACACCATCATCACGACGACACGACACCGTCACGACCACAACATCATGATGACACGTCACCGTCACAACGACACCATCACAACAACACGTCACCGTCACAACGACACCATCACGATGACACGACACCATCACGACGACACCATCACGATGACATGACACCGTCACAACGACACCATCACAACAACACGTCACCGTCACAACGACACCATCACGATGACACGACACTGTCACGATGACACGTCACCGTCAAGAACGACACGTCACCGTCACAACGACACCATCACGACGACACCGTCACGATGTAACCATGACGACAACACGTCACTGTCACAACGACACCATCACGACGACACAACACCATCACGACGACACCGTCACGATGTAACCATGACGACGACACGTGACCGTCACGGCGACACGACACCGTTACAGCGACACAACAACATCACGACGACACGACACCGTCAAGAACGACACGTCACGACACGTAACCGTCACAGCGACACGTCACGGCGACACGACACCATCATGACGACACGTCACGTGTGTGTGTGTGTGTGTGTGTGTGTGTGTGTGTGTGTGTGTGTGTGTGTGTGTGTGTGTGTGTGTGTGTGGGAAAGACTCACAATCCTCATGGAGCAGTGTTTGTCCAGGATGATGGAGACCACTCCAGCAGTGATGAACTGGAACACAGACACACACGGCAGAGACATGAGGAGCACACACACACACACACACACACACACACACACACACACACACACACACACACACACACACACACACACACACACAAGCGCATAGACTCACCATCAGGCCGCTCCACCATGGGACCCCCAGGGTGACCACCTCAGTGAGCTCAGTGAAGAGCAGAGGGATGGAGTAGGAAATGACCATCAGCCCCAGCATCACCTGAGTCACCTGACACACACACGCACGCACGCACGCACGCACGCACACACACACACACACACACACACACACACACACACACACACACACACACACACACACAGAGTCAGCAGAGTGTCTCAGAAACAGGAACAGGTGTCAGTCCTCCATGTTGTCTCATTTGTTGTATGTTTCGGAGAGTTGTGGTTGATCTGAGTGATGTGGTCATGTATGTCACATGATATACTGAATATGTCATGTATGTAGAAATGGACAGTGTGTTCAGCTGCAGTCTACAAAGATATTTTCTCAGGTAATCTCTCAGGATTCTTTGTGATCCACTGAAGCATCAGACGTTTGTGTGTCGACACTCAAACACCAACATGCTTCAGCTGGGGGGACCGTCTCCATTTGTCTCCACCCGTCTCCATCCGTCTCTACCCGTCTCCATCTGTCTCCACCCGTCTCCACCCGTCTCCATCTGTCTCCACCCGTCTCCATCTGTCTCCATCCGTCTCCACCCGTCTCTACGAACACTTTAAGATACAGGCTGTGGTGCAGACTCACCCCCAGACATTTGGGTTCTCCTCTCTGGATGGCAGACTGCAGCGCCTGCTGTCTGTCCATCAGCTTCACAGCATTCACATCCTCCAACACCTGCACCGTCAGGTCTCTGGAGACGGACACGGCCATCACCTGCAGAGGACAGAAGAGCTCACAGTACACCGAGCTGTCACTGTCACACCTATCTCACCTGTCGATCCTGCAGACGGGAATCTCGTCTGACATGACGGTGAGCGTGTTACATCACTTCCTGTCTACAAACATTGTGACTGGTGTTACTTCTGTTATTTCAGCTTCTCTTCCTGAATTCTACGTATCTAAATCTCTATCTATATATATATATATATATACGTATCTAAATCTCTATCGATATATATCTATATATATACGTTATCTAAATCTCTATCTATATATATCTATATATATACGTATCTAAATCTCTATCGATATATATCTATATATATACGTATCTAAATCTCTATCTATATATATATATATATATATCTATATATATATATATATATATCTATATATATCTCTCCACTTCTTCTCATCTCAAGTTAAAACTCACGTTTGCTATATCTTCTTGAACAATTCTCCTGTTAAATCTTTGACCAACGTTCACTAACTTGGTGTTTTACTGCTGTTAGCTTAGCAGTTAGCAACGTCTTCCCTCTCTCCCTCCTCCTCTTCTGGTTTTTCCTGCTGTGAATTGTTTAGTTACAACCCTGTCTCCTTAATGAGGAGGAGGAGAAGGAGGAGGAGGGGGAGGAGGAGGAGGAAGGGGATGAGGAGGGGGGAGGAGGAGGAGTAGGAGGAGTAGTGTAGTTAGGGCTCTGGAGGCCAGGGTCACTGAATTAGAATCACTGCTGTGCACCATGCTAACCATAGGAGCTCCTCAGGGAGGAGGGTGGGGGGGGGGGTGTACAGCTGTCCAGGATACAGGTTTAGTTAGCCGGTCCCCCGCAGCACCTGAACAGCCGGGCGGCCGGGGTACAGGACAAAGGAGACATCGTCCCAAGAAGAAGCCCACGGTTCACGTCACCGTCAAGAACGACATGACACCGTCACTGTCGCGACAACACGTCAGTCTTACAGCTCCTCTGCAGCTTCTTTAGAGCTGTCACTCACCCAAAACCTTCAACATCCTGTAGAGGTTGTGTCTGTACCCAGACCACCGATATTTAAACAACTCAACGAAAGATGGATCAATAAAAATGTAATAAAAATGGATCCTACCAAATTAATGGATCAAAAAAATCTGACAATTAAAAGTGAACTATTAAATATGAGATCTCTCTGGTCTAAATCTCTGTTAGTAAATGACTTGATAACTGATCATCAGATTGATTTACTCTGTCTCACAGGCTGCAACAGGAAGAATATGGTAGGATTAATGAAGCAACTCCTCCCAGTCATGTTCATTATCATATTCCTAGAGATTCAGGAGCAGGAGGAGGAGAAGGAGGAGAAGGAGGAAGAGGAGCAGGAGCAGGAGGAGCAGGAGGAGTGGCAGCAATCTTCCACTCAAGTTGATCAATTAATCCAAAGCCTAAACTTAGTTATAAATCATTTGAGAGTCTGAGTCTTAGTCTCTCATCCAAACTGGAAAGCAGAGAAACGGATTGTATTGTTGTTGTTTATCTCCCACCTGGTCCTTATTCAGAGTTTCTAACTGAATTCTGACTTTTGATCAGATTTAGTGCTGAGTTCAGATAAAGTGATGATAGTGGGAGACTTTAACATTCATGTTGACGTGGACAACGACAGCCTCAGTTCTACTTTCAGCTCATTATTAGATTCTATAGGCTTTTATCAGGATGTAAATAAACCCCGTCACCGTGGTAACCACACCCTCCATCTGGTTCTGTCGTATGGGATGGAAACTGAAAATGTAATAGTATTTCCTCCAAACCCTGTTTTGTCGGACCACTTCTTATTAACATCTGAAGTTCCAATAATGGACGACACAGCATGTGGGAATAAATCCCACTACAGTAGATGTCTGTCAGATGATGTCGTGGCCAAGTTTAAGGAAGCAGTTACATGTTTATCCTCTTCGATGCCGTGTGTTAAAGCAGTGGAAGACATCTACGTTGATCTTAGTCCCACACAAGTGGATCATCTGGTAGAAAACACTGCAGTATCTCTGCTACAACTCTAGATGATGTCGCCCCTCTGAAGAAGAGAGTCATGAACCAGAGGACGTTGTCTCCATGGTACAACTCAGAACTACGCTCTGCTAGGCAGCGACTAGAAAGATGGAAAGGAAATGGAGTTCCACTAATTTAGAAGAATTTCACCTGCCTGGAAGGAGAGTCTAATATTATATAAGAAAGCTCTTGGTAAGGCCAGAACTTTATATTATTCATCATTAATAGAGGACAACAAGAACAACCCCAGGTTTCTTTTCATCACTGTAGCAGGCTGACAAAGAGTCCCAGTTCTGTTGAGTCCTCTATTCCTTCAGCTCTCAGCAGTAATGACTTCATTAACTTCTTCACTAATAAAATTCTTACTATCAGGGAGAGAATTGGGCCGACCCTTCCTGACACCATCACTGATGTGTTGCTAAGCAAACAATATTAGATCAGATCAACCTATCTATTGTAACCGGCTATGTACCGCAGGCTTTTAAAGTGGCTGTAATTAAACTTTTACTGTCAGGAGTCCAGTTTTTTCCTCCGTTTTTCCCCCGATCACCTCTCCTCCTGTGTCCCCTCTGTCCCGTCTTTGTCTGTGGCCACGCCCCTCACCTCCCGTGGCCACGCGCCTCACCGGTCCCAGCAGATGCAGCCACTCACCCCGGATCACCTCCTGCAGGTGTGCTGCATCTCCCTGATCACCTCCCCAGACTATATGTAACCTGCCCCTGCACAACTCTGGTTGTCGGTTCATTTTTGTTAGCCACCCGTCCGTCCTCCGTCTGCTCTCCGTCAGTCCTGTTCCTGTTCCCGTTCCTCCGGCCTCTGTGCCTCCTGCGGAGATTCCCCGTCAAAATCACCAGTCGGTGGAGTTGCCCTCCCGGCTCGGAAGATTGTTGACGCCGTCCCTTCCGCTGGTCTGCCGGCTGCCCTGTTACCCGTGTCCCCCTGGAGCTGTCGGTCGAGTTGCCCTCCCGACTGGAAGTAAGTGGACACGCTCGGTGCCACTTTTTGGTTTGTTGTTTTTTTTGTTTGTTTGTGGACAATAAAGACTGTATTTTTGGAACTTGAAACCTCGAGTCTGTGAGCTTGCATTTGGGTCCTGGAAAAACACCTACCACATAACATTTACTTAAAAAGCCGACTCTTGATCAGCTGTTTTAGGAAACTACAGACCAATTTACAACCTGATGTTTATTTCTAAAATCCTTGAAAAAGTTGTTTCAAATCAATTTTGTGATCATTTACAAAGGAATGATCTGTTTGAAGATGTTCAGTCTTTAGAGTTCATCATAGCACAGAAACAGCTCTGGTGAAAGTTACTAATGACCTTTTGTTAGCCTCAGATAATGGACTCGTCTCTGTACTTGTTCTTCTGGACCTCAGTGCTGCTTTTGATACGATCTTATTACAGAGATTAGAAGATATTTTGAGGATTAAAGGAACTGCATTAGACTGGTTCAAATCCTACTTATCAGATAGATTCCAGTTTGTCCATGTCAACAATGAGTCTTCCAGACAAACAAGAGTTAGTTATGGAGTTCCACAAGGCTCCGTGTTAGGCCCAATACGTTTTACTTTGTACATGCTTCCATTAGGAGATGTCATCAGGAAGCACTGCATCAACTTCCATTGTTATGCAGATGACACTCAGCTATATCTTTCTATAAAACCAGATGAAACTAATCCGTTAGTAAAACTTGAAGCCTGTCTAAAAGACATAAAGGCCTGGATGACCAAAAACGTCCTGCTTCTAAATTCAGACAAAACTGAAGTTCTTGTACTTGGTCCTAAACACCTCAGAAACTCTTTCTGTAATCACTTAGTTACTCTGGATGACGTTGTCTTGGCCTCCAGCAAAACTGTGAGGAACCTTGGAGTCATCTTTGATGAGGATTTGTCCTTTAGACACCAGATAAAGCAAATCTCCAGAACTGCCTTCTTTCATCTACGTAATATTAATAAAATCAGGAAAATCCTTCCTCAGCGTGACGCAGAAAAACTCATTCATGCGTTTGTTACTTCTAGACTAGATTATTGTAATTCCTTGTTGTTAGGATGTCCAAATTACTCATTAAAAACCTGCAGCTGATCCAAAATGCTGCAGCAAGAGTACTGATGGGATTTAACAAGAGATCATATTTCTCCAGTTTTAGCTTCTCTTCACTGGCTTCCTGTGAAATCAAGAATAGAATTTAAAATTCTCTTGATGACTTACAAAGCTCTACATGACCAGGCTCCATCATATCTTAGAGATCTTATAGAACCATATAATCCTAGCAGAGCACTTCTCTCTCAGTACGCTGGTCTACTTGTGGTTCCTAGAGTTTCCAGAAGTAGAATGGGAGGCGGAGCTTCAGTTTTCAGGCTCCTCCCCTGTGGAACCAGCTCCCAGTTTGTGTTGGAGGGGCAGAAACCCTCTCTAGCTTTAAGATTAGACTCAAAACGTTCCTTCTTGATAAAGCCTATAGTTAGGGCTGGCTCAGGTAGACCTGAACCAACCCTTAGTTATGCTGTTATAGGCCGAGGCTGCTGGAGGACCTCGTTACATGCTGATCTTCTTTTCTTTCCTCCGACTCTTTAACTGACTCAAACCTCACCATCTTTTTCTCTCCCATAGTTTCTTCTTATTATCTGTTGTCTCCATTCAGTTCCTTCGCTCGTGTAGTTTCTGTTCTTTCTTTTCCAGATGTCCCGTCATGGAGCTGCATGTCTCTGCTCTGTGATTGTCGTCTCCACCAACAGTTCTTCTCTTCTATCTCTATGCTGTCCTTTTCTCTCTCTGCTCTCCTCTCACCCCAACTGGTCGAGGCAGATGCTCCACCCATCTCTGATCCTGGTTCTGTTAACAGATGCTCCGCCCACCTCTGATCCTGGTTCTGTTAACAGATGCTCCGCCCACCTCTGATCCTGGCTGTTAACAGATGCTCCGCCCACCTCTGATCCTGGTTCTGATAACAGATGCTCCGCCCACCTCTGAGCCTGGCTCTGTTAACAGATGCTCCGCCCACCTCTGATCCTGGTTCTGATAACAGATGCTCCGCCCACCTCTGATCCTGGTTCTGTTAACAGATGCTCCGCCCACCTCTGATCCTGGTTCTGTTAACAGAGGCTCCACCCACCTCTGATCCTGGTTCTGTTAACAGATACTCCGCCCACCTCTGATCCCGGTTCTGATGACAGATGCTCCGCCCACCTCTGATCCTGGTTCTGTTAACAGATGCTCCGCCCACCTCTGATCCTGGTTCTGTTAACAGATGCTCCGCCCACCTCTGAGCCTGGTTCTGTTAACAGATGCTCCGCCCACCTCTGATCCCGGTTCTGTTAACAAATGCTCCTCCCACCTCTGATCCTGGTTCTGTTAACAGATGTTCTCCACCTCTGATCCTGGTTCTGTCGAAGGTTTCTTCCTGTTAAAGGGAGTTTTTCTTCCCTCTGTTGGAGGTTTTTCTCCCTTAAAGAGGAGTTTTTCCATCCTAGCTTATGTGGGAATTGTTGAATTGTTGGTTTCTCTGTATAATATTGTAAAGTCTTGCTGTAAAGACTTTAATGTGTTAAGTGGCATTAAATAACGTGTTGTGATTTGGCGCTATATTAATAAAAAAAAATTGAATTGAATTGTCACTGTTACACCTGTCTCACCTCTCACTGATATATTGAACCTTTGGAAGGTTTATTGAAATGAAACCATGAGAAGTTTGTTGGAGCTGTGAACATCTCAGAGACGTGAACTAAGATGGACGACACGCTGCTCTCTGTATGATGTCACCAGACTCAAGGTTTAAACCTCTGGCTTCATCTTTCATGTGTTTAACTGCTTGTCAGATGTTCATCTGGAACTGAAGCTTCACATCGACTGGTGGAGGACAGACAGGAAGTGACTGTGGAGGTAGAAACCAGCATCACAGCAAAGTAAATGCAGCTCGACACTGGACTTCAGTACCGGAGTTAATGTCCTTCGTTACTTTGGTGAAAACAGTGAAGATAAATTCTTTGAAATGACTTCATGTCAGCTGGGACTGTGACGTCACAGATCTGCAGCTGCTCAGACATGTTGGTCTCCTCTTGGTCCTCTGAAAGGTCTGTAACATCGTACCTGATGTATGTCACGAGACACACGGATCATGTGGTAACCTGTGCTCCTCTTCCTCATGTGATGAAGGTGAGTGAGCGCGCGGCAGATGAAGCAGCCTGAGAGCAGGCGCAGTCGTGAGGAGGGCTGGGTCTGGTTTCTGGGCTCTGTTCGGTTCCCTGCAGCGGTTCTTCATCATGTCCTCCTCCTCATCATCATCGCCGCTCACCCGAGCTGACGGTGTTCCTCGTGTGAGCTGCTGTCTGTTAGAAAGACTTAGAAATGTCGCTCCTACCTTTGAAAATGTTTCCTTCTGTAGAAGTCTTCTGTCCCTCAGCCTGTGTTCCCGCAGCCTGTTGTCCCTCAGCCTGTTGTCCCGCAGCCTGTTGTCCCGTAGCTGGTCGTGTGCGGGCGGTGCGTGAGAGGATGTGTTTCCAGCAGAGAGGCTGTTCTGTCTGGATCTCCTCCAGCGGAGCTCCTCCTTCACTTCCTCTCCCACTTCGGTGCAAGTTTGTCTGGATTTTTGTCCGTTAAAAGTTCCTGTTCCGGGCCGTAGCGGACCTGCGGTGTTGGTGTGTGTAACCGACAGGTGAGTAACCGCTTCACAGCACACTGATGTGATGTAAATGTTAAAAGACAGTTGGTGTGTCTGTTGTTTTGAACGCCGAGAGTGTAATACCTGCAGCAGCCTCAGGCGGCGCTCATCATCGGACACTGCATGTTTTCATGTTTCATCTGGAAACCATCAGCAGCCCGTGGAGATCCTCTCTGCTGTGAGACACTCAGTGCCACTGAAATGTAGTTTTACCACGTGACCCACCACACCTGTACCACTGACAGTCCAGGTGTGTGTACCTGTCTGCTCTCAGTTTACACTTGTGAGGACCTGGCCGACCATCTCTGCTCCTCTCCTGACATATCCAGGTAGGTCCACGTGCAGCCAGGACACGCCCACTCTGCACAGGTCAGGGCTGGGGTCAAGTGTTTCAGGGCTGTAATGTAATGTTGTGCAGTGTAGTGTTGTGCAGTGTAGTGTTGGGCATCATAGTGTTGTGTTGTGCAGTGTAGTATTGAGCAGTGTAGTGTTGTGTAGTGTTGTTCAGTGTAGTGTAGTGTTGTTCAGTGCAGTGTAGTGTTGTGCAGTGTAGTGTTGTGTAGTGTTGTGCAGTGTAGTGTTGAGCAGTGTAGTGTTGTGCATTGTAGTGTAGTACTGTGTAGTGTAGTGTTGTTCAGTGTAGTGTAGTGTTGAGCAGTGTAGTGTTGTGTAGTGTAGTGTTGTTCAGTGTAGTGTAGTGTTGTTCAGTGTAGTGTTGTGCAGTGTAGTGTTGTGTAGTGTTGTGCAGTGTAGTGTTGAGCAGTGTAGTGTTGTACATTGTAGTGTAGTACTGTGTAGTGTTGAGCAGTGTAGTGTTGTGTACAGTGTTGTTCAGTGTAGTACTGTGTAGTGTAGAGCAGTGTAGTGTTGTGCAGTGTAGTGTTGTGCAGTGTAGTGTTGAGCAGTGTAGTGTTGTGCAGTGTGTGTAGTACTGTGTTGAGCAGTGTAGTGTTGAGCAGTGTAGTTTTGTGCAGTGTAGTGTTGAGCAGTGTATAGTTGTGCAGTGTAGTGTTGAGCAGTGTAGTGTAGTACTGTGTAGTGTTGAGCAGTGTAGTGTTGTGCAGTGTCGTGTAGTGTTGAGCAGTGTTGTGTAGTGTTATGCAGTGTAGTGTAGTGTTGTGTAGTGTCGTGTTGGACAATGTAGTGTAGTGTTATGTAGTGCTGAGCAGTGTAGTGTTGTGCAGTGTAATGTTGTGTAATGTTGTGTAGTGTAGTCTTGAGCAGCGTAGTGTTGTTTAGTGTTGTGTAGTGTTGTGTAATGTTTTGTAGTGTTGTGTAGTGTACTGTTGTGCAACGTAGGGTTTTGTACCCTCATGTTTGAAATGCACTTATTGTAAGTTGCTTTGGATAAAAGCGTCAGCTAAATGAAATGTAATGTAATGTGGTGTTGTCCCCCCCAACACTGTAACCCCCCCCAACACTGTCCCCCACAACACTGTCCCCCCATCACTGTCCCCTCCCAACACTGTAACCCCCCAACACTGTCCCCCACAACACTGTCCCCTCCCAACACGGCCCCCCCAACAGTGTCCCCCCAACACGCTCTTCCTCCTGCTCCTCCTCCTTCTCTTGTTCCTCTTCCTATTCCTCCTCCTCCGCCTCCTGCTCATCCTTGTCCTCCTCTTTGTCCTGGTCCTCCTGCTCCTTCCCCTTCTCTTCCTCCTCCTCTTGCTCCACCTCCGCCTCATCCTGGTCATCCTGCTCCTCCTCATGCTCCTCCTCCTGATCCTCCTGCTCCTTCTCCTCTTCCTCCTCCTCCTCCGCCTCCTCCTGCTCTTCTTCCTCCTCCTGCTTCTTCTCCTGCTCCTCCTCCACATTCCTGTCTCCCCTGGAGGATTCAGACATCTGGTTTTGATAAACTTTCTCTCTGTTTCCTGTTTTGTTCTAGTGAACAAACTGTTCTCACTGTCCATTGGCTCCACCCACTGGCTCCGCTCCTCCAGCCTTTTATTCTTTGGGTCCCTTCATGCTTCGTGTCTTTCTGTCTTTCTGCTTTTCAAACGTTATTCTCTGAAGATGAGATTTTCTTCATCCAGTCAAACCTAATGATCATTAATGAACCTGATCACATGGTGACGGAGGGAAGGGAGGGGGGGCATCCCCCCGCAGGGCCCCGGACCTTAACGGGCCCCGCCCCTGTTGGTCTGTACGTTAATGCTCCGTGCGGTGACCCCGCCCTCGTGCTATGACTCCGCACCTGTGCTGTGACTCCGCCCCTGTGCTATGACTCCGCCCCTGTGCGGTGACTCCGCTCCCGTGTGTCAGTACTGAGCCTGGTGTGATGGGACCGATCACTACGTGGAACCTTCAGTTGTTTGTGCTGCCAGCAGACGATCGATGGGTTCCAGCAGAACTTTCCACCGCTGGTCACTTCCTGTCAGTCGAATCTCTTCTCCGCTGGTTCCTGTTCAAACTGAGGCACCGGCCAATCAGCTGTTTGTTCTTCTTGCTGCCCTGCATGCCCACTCGGTCTCTGGCCGTCTCCACGTCTCCATGTCTCCATGTCTCGGCCATGCGTTCAAAGCGCAACAAACAGTTTTCAGTATCCTTGAACTTTGGCTGTGAATAGATCCTCCAGCAGCACCCCCTAAAGCAGTATCTCCTCCAGCAGCACCTCCTCCAGCAGCACCTCCGCCAGTCTAGTCTCAGAGCTCAGCAGCACCTCCTCCAGCAGATCTCCTCCAGCAGGACCTCCTCCAGCAGCATCTCCTCCAGCAGCACCTCCTCTAGCAGGACCTCCTCCAGCAGGACCTCCTCCAGCAGGACACCCTCATTATGGACCCCAGCTCCCCCTGATGCAGCAGATGAGCGAGCGGTGGTCCTCCTGCTGGGAGCACTGCTCCTGGAAGATGAACTGTCCTCTTTCCACCATCCGTCCCACTTCTGAGACCATCTATGACGGAGTTCAACCTCAGATAACCAAACATGGCGTCGTCGTGG
The DNA here is from genome assembly GCF_029030835.1 of Brachyistius frenatus. NCBI lineage: Eukaryota > Metazoa > Chordata > Actinopteri > Embiotocidae > Brachyistius > Brachyistius frenatus. The sequence continues at coordinate 30,942 of NW_027211182.1, forward strand.
TGACGGTGACGTTTATTGTGCTTGTCTCCCAGAAGTGCTGATTGGTGGCAAAAATATATTTACAAGTAGAAAAACAGTTCCAACAAACAACCAAAATGTTTTTTAAAAAAAACAATAAAACAAAACAAAAAATTATAAACCAAAAGGTTTGTCTTGACAAAGTAGTTGTTACCCGCTCTGGAACTCCGCCCACACTGACCTCCATCCTTTAAATGTAGTAAGCCCCTCCCATCAGGCTAATTCATACTTAATAAAACATACAATAAAGCAAACATCCAAACCCAGAGGTCTCATCTCATTCTCTGGATTACGTGTGTTGTACAGATGAATGTCATGTTTCTGTGTTTTCATGCAGGTGGATCTGCTGTCAGTTTTCTGTTTGCAGTAACATGGCCTCTGAGGGGGCGGAGCCAGCAACTGGACCCCGGCTGCATCGCCTATCCACCTGGTTCGACCCTGAAAGTGCTGCGGTGAGACCAGAACCACTCTTGGAATGCAGCGTGTGACCATGATGACCGAGTCATACATGATGAGTCAGGCGTGTGTCTGTGTCTGCAGGTGGTGACCGTCCTGCTGGGGCTGTTCCAGCTGCTGCTGTCTCCATCGTTCGCTCACACCGACAACACTCTGCCGAAACTCTTCATACTGCCGCTGGTCTTAGGACTACTGGTACGTGATCCTGATAATGATCTGACCTGATCCTGACCTGACCTGACCTGACCTGACCTGATCTGACCTGACCTGATCTGATCCTGACCTGACCTGATCCTGACCTGATCCTGACCTGACCTGACCTGACCTGACCCGACCCGACCCGACCCGACCTGATCCTGATCTGATCTGATCCTGACTGTCAGTAGCTTCAATAATAAGAGAACCAACAACATGAAACGTTATTTAATATGTAGGTAATAACCTGTATTAAACCGTAATTAACTGTAATAAACTGTAATAAACTGAGGAAGCCAAACAGGCCAGTAAGATAATTAGAATCTGAGGCGGACAGATTGGAGGTTCCTCATCAGTCAATCCTCCACCCGAACTGATAAAAACAGAAACCTTCTCACGTCTCTGTCTGATCAGGAGTTGAAGGAAACGAAGCAGCAACGTCCTCCACATGTTCTCAGTGTCTCCTGCAGAATCTGTTCCTTCCTGCAGCAGCTCCGTCATCTGAGGGGTGACGTAGTTGGTGGTGTAAGAACTACAGGCTAACTGAGCTGTCTGCGTCACCAGGGGGCGCTCTACCTGCTGCAGCTGCTGCAGCCGGCTACGTTTCCAACAGAGATCATCAGAGTCTGAGCAGACCATGTTCTGGACCACAACACACTTTACATGTGACATCAAACATGTCTGCTTCATGACGTTTACTCTTACTGTGTGTGTGTGTGTGTGTGTGTGTGTGTGTGTGTGTGTGTGTGTGTGTGTGTGTGTGTGTGTGTGTGTGTGTGTGTGTGTGTGTGTGTGTGTGTGTGTGTGTTGCAGATTGTGGCAGGAGGATCCTTCACCATAGCTAATGAGAGGAGCCCCAGTAGACTGCTGGTAGGTAACAGCAGAACAGTTTAATCATGTGACCAATGGGTTGTCTCTCATCACACAGAAATACACACAGAAATACACACTGAAATACACACTGAAATACGCATTGAAATACGCAATGAAATACACACGGAAATACACAGAAAAACATACTGAAATACACAATGAAATACACACGGAAATACACACTGAAATACACACTGAAATACGCATTGAAATACGCATTGAAATATGCAATGAAATACAAACGGAAATACACACTGAAATACACACTGAAATACGCATTGAAATACGCATTGAAATATGCAATGAAATACAAACGGAAATACACAGAAAAACACACTGAAATACACAATGCCACGACAATGAGGACATCAGTGTGTCAGTGATGTCATCAATCTGTCAGTGATGTCATCAGTGTGTCAGTGATGTCATCAATGTGTCAGTCATGTCATCATTGTGTCAGTTATGTCATTGATGGACGTTGCGTGTCCCCTCCGCAGCTCCGTGGTTGTGCCTGCAGTAACGTGGTTGGTCTGCTGGGGGCGCTGCTTGCCTTCTGTCTTTACTGCTACAACCTCTCCTGTCTCCAAGAGGACATCCCGTGTTTGTCCGTCCCCATCGACTCGTACTCCTCCTCTCAGTACCGATGTCCTCGACAGCAGCTGGCAGTCAGTCTCCCTCCAAACCTCCAAACCTTTAAACCTCCAAACCTTTAAACCTCCAAACCTTTAAACCTCCAAACCTTTAAACCTCCAAACCTCTAAACCTCCAAACCTTTAAACCTCCAAACCTCTAAACCTCCAAACCTTTAAACTTCCAAACCTTTAAATCTTTAAACCTTCAATCCTTTCTCTAAACCGTCCTTAGTCTGTCTCTAAAAGTTTATTTATGTTTTACAGCATAAACATGATGCAATAATGACGGAACACACGTGATGTGGATGATGTCTCTTTAGATCAGCAGTTTCTGTCAGTGTGTGTGTGTGTGTGTGTGTGTGTGTGTGTGTGTGTGTGTGTGTGTGTGTGTGTGTGTGTGTGTGTGTGTGTGTGTGTGTGTGTGTGTGTGTGTGTGTGTGTGTGTGTGTGTTTCAGTGTACATGTGTGTGTGTGTGTGTGTGTGTGTGTGTGTGTGATGTCTCTCCTGCTGCTGCTGTCCTGGACGACGTTCTGCTGAGCTGTGGACACTGGAGCTGTGTCACTGCCTGCTGTCTGTGTCGGCCTTCAAGACAGACTAACAAATACACACACACACACACACACACACACACACACACACACACACACACACACACACACACACACACACACACACACACAGGAAGTGCTCACACCAGACATTCCTATCTAATACTAGAACTGAAACCCTGTTGTTCAGTGGACCTGGTGACAGTAGTGATACAGTGACAGCAGTGATATAGTGGTACAGTGATAGTTATATAGTGATACAGTGAAAGAGTGATACAATGATATAGTGATATAGTGACAGCACTGATATAGTGACACAGTGATACAGTGATATAATGATATAGTGATATGGTGATATAATGATATAGTGATATAGTGACACAGTGATATAGTGATATAATGATATAGTGATATGGTGATATAATGATATAGTGATATAGTGACACAGTGATATAATGATATAGTGATATGGTGATATAATGATATAGTGATATAGTGACAGCACTGATATAGTGACACAGTGATATAATGATATAATGATATAGTGATATGGTGATATAATGATATAGTGATATAGTGACAGCACTGATATAGTGACACAGTGATATAATGATATAGTGATATGGTGATATAATGATATAATGATATGGTGATATAATGATATAGTGATATAGTGACAGCACTGATATAGTGACACAGTGATATAATGATATAGTGACACGGTGATATAATGATATAGTGATATGGTGATACAATGATATAGTGATATAGTGATATAATGATATAGTGACACAGTGATATATGATATAGTGATATAGTGATATAGTGATATAATGATATAGTGATAGTGATATAGTGATAAAATGATATAGTGATATAATGATATAGTGACAGCACTGATATAGTGACATTGTGATATAGTGATATAATGATATAGTGATATAGTGATATACAGTAGTGATATAGTGATATAATGATATAGTAAATGATATAGTGATACAGTGATACAGTGATATAATGATATAGTGATATAGTGATACAGTGATACAGTGTTATAATGACATAGTGATACAGTGATATAGTGATACAGTGATACAGTGATATAATGACATAGTGATACAGTGATATAGTGACAGCACTGATACAGTGATATAGTGATACAGTGATATAGTGACAGCACTGATACAGTGATATAGTGATACAGTGACAGCAGTGATACAGTGACTGTAGTTATATGATGACTGCAGTGATGCAATGAAGAGTGATACAGTGAAAGAGTGATACAGTGAAACGGTGACATCAGTGAAACAGTGACAGCAGTAATACAGTGAAAGTG
>NW_027211182.1:37500-53876 GCF_029030835.1 Brachyistius frenatus
TCTCTCTCTCTCTCTCTCTCTCTCTCTCTCTCTCTATCTCTCTCTCCATCTCTCTCTCTCTCTCCATCTCTCTCTCTCTCTCTCTCTCTCTCTCTCTCCCCTCTCTCTATCTCTCTCTCTCTCCATCTCTCTCCCCCTCTCTCTATCTCTCTCTCCCCCCCCCCCTGTTCCAGACCAGCTGTAGGTCACATGGTTTATTCTGTATTGTCAACAGGACTGTTCAGTGTTAGTGACAGTAAAACACCAGAAATGCCGTTTAATGTCCACGTTCTGTTTCCCAACATTGTTTTTAACTCTTATTTCCTGGTTCCTCTGACTGACAGCCATCCTGGCCAATCAAATGGAGAAGCTGCAGGACCTGAGCCAATCAGAGCTCCAGGATCTCCTGGACAACCCGGAGAGGGTGGAGTCTATGGCTCTGGAGTCTGACGAGGTAAAAGTGATGTTTCACTCTTCCTCCAGCCTGCCTGCTGGTTCAGAGGAGAGTTTAATAGTTCTGCAGAGTGTCAAAGTGTCTGGGAGCCCGAGGCCCGGCTGGTTCTGGCCCCGAGGCCCGGCTGGTTCTGGTTTGGTGAAGTCTCTTCCACCAACTGTTACATCAGAGCCTCTGACTGAAGTGTCTCCTGTCGGTCCGGTCCTCCTGGTCTGTTGCCGTCCTCCTGGTCTGTCATTCATTAAACGATTAATAATATCATAATAAATAAACAGACAGACAGAGAACCCACTGCTTCTCTAAAAGTGTTTAGTCGACAGATTCCTGGAGGATGACGTTGGTCAAAATGCACAGTTGTTACTAAAGAACATAAATGTACCGAAGTGAAGTGAACCAGGGATCTCCAGCCAGCTCATTGGATCAGCAGGAACTTCCTGGTCGGTTCATATGGTCCATGAGCTTCTGGTGTCTAAACACAGTTGACACTCCACAGGAAACAGCTGGAAGCTGTCAGGTGACCTGTGTCTGCACTGCCGGGAGAGATGGTAAAGGGCACCGTGAGCTCCTCGGTGTCTCAGAGGAGACCCAGGACAGGTGATCACTGTCTCCAGCAGGGGTTTCATGTTCAGCCGGACGTCTACCTGCTGCTACTGACCGGTGTGTTGGAGACCTGATGCTGTCTCTGTCCGCCTCAGATCCAGAACATCCAGCTGGAGAGAGAGATGGCGCTGGCATCCAACCGCAGTCTGGCTGAACAGAACCTGGACATGAAGCCTCGACTGGAGGAGCAGAAGGAGGTTCTGGTGGAGAGATACTCGCAGCTGGAGGCAGTCCGAGGAACCTACAGACAGCACTGCTCCCTGAAAGGTAGGCAGAAAAGGAGGGGGAGGAGGAGGAAGGGGAGGAGGCTCAGTGTCTGACACATGAAATTTAATATGTTTAATAGAGACGCGTGCAGGGTGACACATGGAAACCCCGACAGAAATATTTAATTTAGATTTAGATAACGAAGGAGGTAAAGACAGAGGTAACGAAGGAGGTAACGAAGGAGGTAAAGACGGAGGTAAAGACGGAGGTAAAGACGGGAGGTAAAGACGGGAGGTAAAGACGGGAGGTAAAGACGGAGGTAAAGACGGGAGGTAAAGACGGAGGTAACGACGGAGGTAAAGACGGAGGTAAAGACGGGAGGTAACGACGGGAGGTAAAGACGGAGGTAAACGGAGGTAAAGGAGGTAACGACGGAGGTAAAGACGGAGGTAACGAACGGAGGGAGGTAAAGACGGAAAGACGGAGGTAACGACGGAGGTAACGACGGAGGTAACGACGGGAGGGACGGAGGTAAAGAAGGAGGTAAAGACGGAGGTAACGACGGAGGTAAAGACGGAGGTAAAGAAGGAGGTAAAGAAGGAGGTAACGGGAGGTAAAGACGACGGGAGGTAAAGACGGGAGGTAAAGACAGGAGGTAACGAAGGAGGTAACGACGGGAGGTAAAGACGGAGGGAGGTAAAGACGGGAGGTAAAGAGGAGGTAAAACGGGAGGTAAAGACGGAGGTAAAGACGGAGGTAACGGAGGTAACGACGGAGGTAAAGACGGAGGTAAAGACGGAGGTAACGAAGGAGGTAACGACGGGAGGTAAAGACGGAGGTAAAGACAGGAGGTAACGAAGGAGGTAACGACGGGAGGTAAAGACGGAGGTAAAGACAGGAGGTAACGAAGGAGGTAACGACGGGAGGTAAAGACAGGAGGTAAAGACAGGAGGTAACGAAGGAGGTAAAGACGGAGGTAAAGACAGGAGGTAACGAAGGAGGTAACGAAGGAGGTAAAGACGGAGGTAACGACGGGAGGTAAAGACGGGAGGTAAAGACGGAGGTAAAGACGGAGGTAAAGACGGGAGGTAAAGACGGAGGTAAAGACGGAGGTAAAGGGAGGTAAAGACGGAGGTAACGACGGGAGGTAAAGACGGAGGTAAAGACGGAGGTAAAGACGGGAGGTAAAGACGGAGGTAAAGACGGGAGGTAAAGGGAGGTAAAGACGGAGGTAAAGACGGGAGGTAAAGACGGAGGTAAAGACGGAGGTAAAGACGGAGGTAAAGACGGGAGGTAAAGACGGAGGTAAAGAAGGAGGTAAAGACGGGAGGTAAAGACGGAGGTAAAGACGGAGGTAAAGAAGGAGGTAAAGACGGAGGTAAAGACGGAGGTAAAGAAGGAAAGACGGAGGTAAAGACGGAGGTAAAGACGGAGGTAAAGACGGGAGGGAAGGAGGTAACGACGGAGGTAAAGACGGAGGTAAAAAGGACGGAGGTAAAGACGGGAGGTAAAGACAGAGGTAACGACGGGAGGTAAAGAAAGTAACGACGGAGGTAAAGACGGAGGTAACGACGGAGGTAACGACGGGAGGTAAAGACGGAGGTAAAGACGGAGGTAAAGACGGGAGGTAAAGACGGAGGTAAAGACGGAGGTAACGAAGGAGGTAAAGACGGAGGTAACGAAGGAGGTAAAGACGGAGGTAACGACGGAGGTAAAGACGGAGGTAAAGACGGAGGTAAAGACGGAGGTAAAGACGGAGGTAAAGACGGAGGTAAAGACGGAGGTAAAGACGGAGGTAAAGACGGAGGTAAAGACGGAGGTAAAGACGGAGGTAAAGACGGAGGTAACAAAGGAGGTAAAGACGGAGGTAAAGACGGAGGTAAAGACGGAGGTAAACGGGACGGGAGGTAAAGACGGAGGTAAAGACGGAGGTAAAGAAGGGAGGTAAAGACGGAGGTAAAGACGGAGGTAAAGACGGAGGTAAAGACGGAGGTAAAGACGGAGGTAAAGACGGAGGTAACGACGGAGGTAAAGACGGAGGTAGACGGAGGTAAAGACGGAGGTAAAGACGGAGGTAAAGACGGAGGTAAAGACGGAGGTAAAGAGGGAGGTAAAGAAGGAGGTAAAGACGGAGGTAAAGACGGAGGTAAAGACGGAGGTAAAGACGGGAGGTAACGACGGAGGTAAAGACGGAGGTAACGAAGGAGGTAACGACGGAGGTAACAAAGGAGGTAAAGACGGAGGTAAAGACGGAGGTAACGCCACCCACAGGGTTGGCCGTGATAAGAAGTGCATCTGTAGCTCCACCCAGCAGTGATGTCACTCCCCTCCGAGGACGTATTTCAGCTGTGTGTCCTTTAAAGGATCCGTCTGTCCAACATGCTGCTGCTTGTCCTCAGTGGTCGTTGCCCTCCAGTCTGACTCCTGTAACGCTTCATAAAGACTCCAGATGTTCATGTGTGAAGTCGTCATCATCCCAGCTGCTGGTTCACACCATGAAGACTGACAGTCGTATGATGTCACTTCACGTCTGAACAGGAACAGCAGCAGTGTTTCCTGATCTCTCTCTTTCTCTCTCCCCCTCCATGTTCTGTGCATGTCTCTACCCTCCTCCTCCTCCTCCTCCTCCTCCTCCTCTTCCTCCCCAGATGGGATGTTGGGTCAGGTGTCTCCAGAGGCCTTTTTTTCAAGACTACAGACAGAGGGCGGCAAAACTGAGGCGGAGTCAGAGGTCAGTTCTCCACACTCACAAACACCCGTGACGGGTGATACACCATCATGTGACTGATGTTCACGGTAGATACGAGAACACAGAACACAGAACACGCAGCTCAGACCATCTGATCAGGGAAAACAGGCGTCTGGATTTTCTTAAACCAGTTTAGACTTTAGTCTGTAGTTTAGACTTTAGTGTATAGGTTAGACTGTAGTCTGTTGTTTAGACTAGTCTGTAGGTTAGACTGTAGTTTAGACTTTAGTCTGTAGGTTAGTCTGTAGTTTAGACTTTAGTCTATGTTAGACTTTAGTTTAGACTAGTCTGTTGTTTAGACTGTTGTTTAATCTGTGGTTTAGACTGTAATTTAGGCTGTAGTCTGTACTTTAATCTTTAGTCTGTAGGTTAGACTGTAGTTGAGACTTTAGTTTGTAGGTTAGACGAGTCTGTTTTTTAGACTGTAGTCTGTAGTTTGGACTGACTGTAGTTTAGTCTGTATTTTAGACTGAGTCTGGTTCATGTTCTGTAGATTAGACTAAGTCTGGTATGTAGTCTGTAGTTTAGACTATAGTCCTTAATTTAGACTGCTGTTTAGACTAGTCTGGAGTTTAGACTGTATTTTAGACTAGTTCAGACTGTAGTCTGGAGTTTAGACTGTAGTTCAGACTGTAGTCCTCACTGATCCTGGTGTGTCTCTGTCCACAGACTCTAGCTGATGATTTTCTGGAGGGTTCTCTGCCTCTCGACTCCTTCCTGGATCGTTTCCTGTCGCTGCGTTCACTCGCTCACAGAAGACGCGTGCGGATTGAGAAGCTGCAGGAGATCCTGCGACAGAGGAGCGAGGGCAACCCCGCCGCCATGACATCATCAGCAGGCGTCACCCAGGAGCCCTCCTCCTCGCCGTCACCGTGGAGTCAACAGACGACGACAGCAACGACCACAAATCAGCAGCAGCCGAACTCCAGACCTCCGTCCTCGTCGTGTGCGGCGTCCTCCTCTGGGCTCCCGTACAGCCCGTACCCCGCCTCCCCTCCCAACCCTCCCCCCGCCGTGGCAGTAGCCGAGTCCAACCCCCCATCACACTTCACTCCTTACCCGGGTCCTGGCTCTCCTTTCACCCCCACAGGGAGCTACTCTACCCCCAGGCCTGCTTTCGGGCCTCCGGCTTCAGCCGCCTGCCCTTACCCGGCGCAGCCCTCCTTCCCCTCCCCTCACCCGGGCTCAGCATTCGGCCAGTACACCCCCGCCCTCCCCCAGAGCGGCCCCGTCCCCTACCCCGCCTCCTACAGCTACGGGGGCTACAGCTATCCAGCTGGGCCGTCCTACTCCAACACTCAGTCACCAACAGGGAGACCCATCTGCAGACCAGGAGTCCCACAGCCCTTCTCCTGAAAGCACTGCTGCTCCTCCTCCTCCTCTTCCTCGTCCTTCTCCTCTTGTCTTCTTCCTCTTCCTCCTCCTCCTCCTGTCCCAGACTCAAGAGGTCTCTTGCTTTACTTCTCTATGTTGCACTACCCCCCCCCCTCCTCCTCCTCCTCCTCCTCCTCCTAGTCTCAGGTTGTTACGTTGTGTTTAAGTGTTGAAACACGTTTGTCAGACCTTCATCTCTTCATTTCATGTGTGTTGCTGTTTGGCATCAGAAAGTCTTTTTAAACACACACACACACACACACACACACACACACACACACACACACACACACACACACACACACACACACACACACACACACACACACACACACACACACGCGGAGGTGGAGGGTGGAGCTGTGTGTGATTTAAAACAACACTACTACATTAAAGTACGATGAGAACCAGTAGGATGTCTTCTGTCTCACACCGGAGACACTGTCAGGTGTTATATGTCATCGCCCCCCCCCCCGCCCCCCGCCCCCCCTCACACACACACACACTTGTAACGAGGAGTCCTGAAGCTCCAGATAGGAAGAGACAGACGTGAAGGGAGGACGGAGCTGTGAACACCCTGTTCATATCAGACTCCTCTTCATCACCCTGTTCATATCAGACTCCTCTTCATCACCCTGTTCATATCAGACTCCTCTTCATCACCCTGTTCAAGAAGCCAGAGGTCAGCGGCAGCACCTCCCACTGAGGCTGCAGTACCACTCTCCTCCACACGGTGGCGCTTTATGCCGCGCACACACACACACACACACACACACACACACTCTCTCTCTGTCTCTCTCTCTCCTTCCAGCTGCTGTGAGCATGACGAGCTTTTCAGACGTGAATTAAGGAGCGTCTCCCCATGGGACGTCTTCACCCTCGTCTCCCCGTGGGACGTCTTCGCCCTCGTCTCCCCGCGGGACGTCTTCGCCCTCATCTCTCCGCGGGACGTCTTCGTCCTTGTCCCACAGAGACGGTGGTTGTAGTCTTAAAGTGTTTTAGAAGATGCACAAGGCAGATGTCCTCATGTAGTCTAGATTAATGTTTGAGAGGGGACGGTCTGTCAGAGGGACCTGCTGGTTCTGATGGTTCTGCTGGTTCTGATGGTTCTGCTGGTTCTGCTGATTGTTAAAAAGCCTTTTGGTTTGTTTCTCCTTTTGTGAATAATTAAACTCAAGTTGATTTGAATGAAATGCTCGGAGTCTTTCATGGAATAAATCATCATTTATTTCTGCTGCAGGACAGCAGAGACATGTAGAGAGACATATCTATGTATCTATATACATATATATATATATATATATATAGATACAGTATATATATATATATATATCTATACAATGCTCCAAAAAATAAAGGGACCACTTAAACAACTCAATGTAACTCCAATCAATCCCACTTCTGTGAAATCAAGCTGTCCAGTTCGGATCAACACTGATTGAGGATCAGTTTCACCTGCTGTTGTACAAATGGAACAAACAGGTGGAAATGAGGCAATTATCAAGACAACCCTATAAAGGAACGGTTCTGCAGGTGGTGACCACAGACCGTTTCTCTGTCCTCGTCCTTTCTGGATGATTGTTGGTCCCTTTTGCATTTTGCCAGTGTCCTCACCACTAGAGGGAGCATGAGGTGTCTCCAACCCACAGAAGTTGTTCAGGTAGTGCAGCTCATCCAGGATGGCACATCAATGCACGTTGTGGCAAGAAGGTTTGCTGTGTACGGTACGAGGACCCGACGTCCACAAGTGGGGTCTGTGCTCACAGCCCGACACCGTGCGGGGAGACCGGACTTTACCGGAGAACACCGAGATCGGCAGCTTCTCCGTCGGCGCCCTGCGGTCTTCACGGATGAGAGCAGGTTCCCACTGAGCACATGTGACAGACGTGACGGAGTCTGGAGACGCCGTGGAGAACGTTCTGCTGCCTGCAACATCCTCCAGCGGGACCGGTTCAGCGGCGGGTCAGCGACGGTCTGGGGAGGCGTTTCTTCGGAGGGCAGCGCAGCCCTCCGTGTGCTAGCCAGAAGTACCCTGACTGCCATCAGGTCCCGGGATGAGATCCTCAGACCCGTTGAAGACCATCTGCTGGTGCAGCGGGTCCTGGGTTCTTCTGATGCGGGACAATGCTCGGCCTCATGTGGCTGGAGTGTGTCAGCAGTTCCTCCACGATGAAGGCGTCGACGCTACGGACCGGCCCGTCCGTCCTCCGGACCCGAATCCAATTCGGCACATCCGGGACATCGTGTCTCGTTCCGTCCGCCGACGCCACGTCCACCGCAGACTGTCCGGGAGTGGACCGATGCTTTGATCCGGGTCTAGGAGGAGATCCCTCAGGAGAACATCCGTGGTCTCATCAGGAGCATGCCCAGACGTTGTAAGGAGTGATACAGACACGTGGAGGACACACACACTACTGTATGTACTGTAATGTATGCATGCACACTATATATATAGACCTCAGTCTGGAATCAGTCACGGGTGTGTGTGTGTGTGTGTGTGTGTGTGTATATGTATGTGTGTGTGTGTGTATATGTGTATATATATATATATTTATGTGTATATATGTATGTATGTATATGTGTACCTGGAAGACTTGCTGTGATAAATGGAACCATGAATTCTACCGTCTACCAAAACATCCTGAAGGAGAACGTCCGGCCGTCTGTTCGTGACCTCAAGCTGAAGCCAACTTGGGTTCTGCAGCAGGACAATGATCCAAAACACACCAGCAAGTCCACCTCTGAATGGATGAAGAAAAACAAAATGAAGACTTTGGAGTGGCCTCGTCAAAGTCCTGACCTGAATCCTATTGAGATGCTGTGGCATGACCTTAAAAAGGAGGTTGGTGCTGGAAAACCCTCCAATGTGGCTGAATTACAACAACTCTGTAAAGATGAGTCGGCCAACATTCCTCCACAGCTGGAAAAGACTCATTGCAAGTTATCACAAACACTTGATTGCAGTTGTTGCTGCTGAGGGTGGTCCAACCAGTTATTAGGTTTAGGGGCAAACACTTTTTCACACAGGGCCATGTGGGTTTGGATTGTTTTTCTCCCTTAATAATAAAAACCTTCATTTAAAAACTGCATTTTGTGTTTACTTGTGTTATCTTTGACTAATATTGAAATTTGTTTGATGATCTGAAACATTTAAGTGACAAACAGGCAAAAAAGAAATCAGGAAGTAGACAAACACTTTTTCACACCACTGTATGTGTGTATGTGTATATATCTCCCCGGGGAACTCTCCAACACTGCCCTCTGCTGGACTCAAATTGCTACTGCAAATGAAAACAAACCGAAACAAACCCACAGTGATTATAGTTTAATATGGGTTATAACTAGAGACTATAAATCCCACCGGAACAGAGGACAGACTCCACCGGGACAGAGGACAGCAGGCAGACAGTTTCCCGCTCTTCCCAGCAGGGGGCAGCCCGCTCTCTTCATTCAGAGTTTCAGCTTCCTGTTGCAGAAGCTTGGTGCTTCCTCGTAGTTTGCTGCGTGTTGTTCGGGTCAGTCGAACCGATCTCACCATGTTGTCCCGTCCACAACTCGCAACCCCCGGCGGGCTGTGTGTGCTCGCCGTCCTGCTGCTCTCTGTTTCGGGGGAGAACGTGTTGGAGAGTCGGTCCGGGACGATCCAGGAGCTCCGGACAGCCCTGGCGGACCTGGCCGGGGAGGGGAGGACGTACCTGGGCAGGCTGGCCGGGGAGCAGACGGTGCTGTCGGTGCAGAAGGTGAGAGGTGGAGGAACCTCGTTTTACCTGCATCACAGCCTTATGACATCACAGCAGTGATGTGTCCTGTTGTGGGACACTGAAGAGGATGAACACTGCTTCAGTTTCTCAGTTGGAGGTGAAGCTCGTACCTTATTAACCTGTCTGTCTCCTTTATGTGTCTCCTGTCTATGTCTCCTCTGTGTGTCTCCTGTCTGTCTCTTCTGTGTGTCCTGTCTCCTCTGTGTCTCTTGTCTGTGTGTCCTGTCTGTCTCCTCTGTGTGTCTCCTGTCTGTCCCCCCAGGCCTTCTCCCAGGTCCTGTCTGTAGTAGCAGGAGGTGTGGCCGGTGGTCTGAACATCCTGCTGCAGTACTCGTCTCACTTCCTGCAGGCTGCTGGCGTCCACGGTGAGACGTCCTCCGTCTGTAAAGATGTCCGACACCGAGCAGTAGAATGAGCAGCTGCAGATCCAATGAATTAAAATGAGATGAGTGTGTCCAGCGTGTCTTTAACCCTGTTGTTGATATTCAGTGTCCCCCCCCGGCAGCAGAGTGACCCCTGAGGGACTGGTCTTCGTGGCCCAGTGGCTCCTCGCGGCTCTCGTTGGCTACCGGCTGATCTCCCTCACCTTCCACCTGGTCGCCTCCGCTCTGAGACGGGCCCTGTGGCTGCTGAAAGTGGGCGTGGCCTTGTCCTGTTTTGGGCTGATCCTGAGCGACCACCGGGCGGGGACGGAGACCACGGCGGGACGGCTGGCCGTGCTGGTGTGCGTGTGCGTCGTCCTCGGCGTCGGGACGTCTCGCGGTCCCGACGCGGCCGATAAAACGTCTCGCCTGGAGGAGCAGGTGAAGATCCTGGAGAGACGGCTCAGAGAGATGGAGAGGTGGACGAAGACGAGGACGGAGGAGTGACGTCCACGTCCGTCCACCGAGACGGCGGAGGACTCGTTCCTGTTGGACTCGCCGGTCTGAGGACGAGACCTTTCACTGTTCACACATTTTCCACCGTGTTTGTCAGCGACCCGTTAGTTCACTGAAACGTGAGAAGACACCATTCAGAAGCTGCCTGAGAATCTGTCTGATTTGACTTTTCCTTCAGTCTCACAGTGATCAGTTATGTTTGTCTGACTGCCCATGATGCACTGCAGGTAGGAGCAGCTCACACACACTTCTGCTGTTAAAGGCACCAGGCTACAAGCAGGACTCCCCCCGGACCTCCTGCAGCTCAGGGAGACGCAGACACTTCACAGTTCGCTGGGGGACAGATTCTCTTTAAAACAGAGGATCAGTCAGTTCCATTCAACATGGAGGAAGAGTTCAGCTGATTAACAGAACAGGTGAGAAACAGGTGACCTGGAGACAGGTGACCTGGAGACAGGTGACGACATCCTGAAGCTTCTGAGTAAAATCTTTTTCCTTTTTTTATCGTCTTCAAATCATCCTTTATCAGAAAAATCAGATAAAGTTCTCGTCTCTCTTCAGATTCATGTAATCAGCCGTCACTTTATTCATGCGTGTTTGTACATACGTCATACAGGTCATACATGTCATACATGTAATACAGGTCATACATGTCATACATGTCATACAGGTCATACATGTCATACATGTCATACAGGTCATACATGTCATACAGGTCATACATGAAGAGATATAAAATGAGAGGTAGGAAGCCAACGTCAGTTCATCAACTCCATCATCAGGTACACCATCAGGTATATCATCAACTCCATCATCAGGTACACCATCAGGTATATCATCAACTCCATCATCAGGTACACCATCAGGTATATCATCAACTCCATCATCAGGTACACCATCGGGTACACCATCGGGTACACCATCAGGTACACCATCAGGTTCATCTACACAGCAACCTTCGAACATCAAAGATCGTTAAAGACGATTCCAGACCGACCTGTCCTCATTAAAAATAGAACTGTCTGACCTCTGACCTGAGGAGGGACACCTGAGAAGGGACACCTGAGGAGACACCAGAGGAGACACCGGAGGAGGGACACCTGAGTTGTGTAACGTGCGGAGCTGCCTGGTTCAGATGAAGCTTACCAAGAGAAGAACGATGTGTTGAGGACACTTTGGTTTCTGAGAAGTTCCTGCTGACAGAATCAGGGAGCACCTGACGGACAGGTGAGCTGCGTGAGACCTCCTGCTGGATTGTGATTGGCTAATTGAGGACTGAGGATGAGGAGTGTTTCAGCTGCAGTGGTGAGGAGGCAGCTGGAGGTTCTCCTGTTTCTCTGTCAGCGGACCCGGTTCTGGAGGAGGATCCAGAACCAAACAAACAAACTGCTGATCTGAGGAGGCTGACGTCAGAGAGGGAGGTGCTGAGAGGAGACAGAGACAGTTCTGCAGGTCGCCTCCTACTCTTCCTCCCCCTCTTCTCCCACCCCCTCCTCCTCCTTTTCTTCCACTTCCACCTCCTCCCCCTCCTCTTTTTCCTCCTTCTCCTCTTCATCCTCCTCCTCCTCCTCCTCTGTAAATGTGATGTCCAGAAACAGAACCTTTGGAGGAAATCGGTTCTTCCAGCTGGATCTCCACCAGAGACACCTGAAGTGTTTCTGAGGTGCTCTGACGCTCTGATGGGCGGAGCCTCGTTCAGCAGACGCTCTGATGGGCGGAGCCTCGTTCAGCAGAAGTACTGATGGGCGGAGCCTCGTTCAGCAGACGCTGATGGGCGGAGCCTCGTTCAGCAGACGCTCTGATGGGCGGAGCCTCGTTCAGCAGAAGTACTGATGGGCGGAGCCTCGTTCAGCAGACACTGATGGGCAGAGCCTCGTTCAGCAGACGCTCTGATGGGCGGAGCCTCGTTCTGCAAATGCTCTGTGGAGACAGAGCTGGAAGAACGGAGGACCTGCTGGAGGTCTGATAGAACCAACAGAACCCAGAATCACTGCTGGAGGAGGCAGAAGAGAGTCCAGGGTGAAAGGCTGCTGGTGTCTCCGTCCCTGACTGGAGTGCTGGGACAGAGAGACAAAAGCACAGAAGGGATGGAGGGACAGAAGGACAGAAAGACAGGGACAAAAGGACAGAAGGACAGAGGGAAAGAAGGACCAGGGACCGGACATCAGCGTGAGAAGGGACATGGAGCTCCTCCTACAGGAAGTTAGAGGAGGTTTTCATGCCGTCAATCTGGAACTGGTAAGCAGCATCAGAGGTGGAGGGGAGGGGGGCACCGCTCCGTCCTGGAGGACAAAAGACACAAGACAATGTCTTCTCTTGTCTTCTTTATTCATTTCATGAGATCAAGAAGAGAAACTGTGTGTGTATGTGTCTATCTGTGTGTATGTGTGTGTATATCTGTGTGTGTGTGTGTGTGTGTGTGTGTGTGTGTGTGTGTGTGTGTGTGTGTGTGTGTGTGTGTGTGTGTATCTGTGGTGTGTTTACCTGTTGTGTATCAGTCAACAGGTGAATCATTCATCTTCACCACCTTAACTTCCCCTTCAACAGCTGGAGGAGAACTGTACATGACAGGAGCATAACTCTACACACACACACACACACACACACACACACACACACACACAGACACTTATTTATGTTTGTGTTTCCTTACACAAGAGATTATAATAAACAGATAATAATAAACAATAAATCTGTCTGTCACAAAAACTCTTTGCTCTAAAATTCTTGTTTGTGAGAAAATTCTTAAAATTATGAAAGAATTTTCTCCTGAGATCCTCATAAAGATTAAATTAAAACACATTCAGAGATTAAAACATGTTCAGAGGTTAAAACATGTTCAGAGATCAGGTGAGCCTCATACGAGGACCAGTTCCCTTCGTCTCCACCGGAGGTCACTGTCCTCCATTATTACAGAGAGGGCATTTAGATCAGCCAATCACATACTTTAAAAGGACCCGCCGCCTAGCAACAAGGTGAGGTCCGGGTTTCTGAGACGTGTTTTCTGTCCAGATGTCTGAAAGGATCTCAGCACGTTGGAGGAAACGGATCAGTACCATGAGACCAGATCCAGAACCGGAGCTCTGATCACAGGTCTCATGAAGCACTTTGTCACGAACACGAACACCGGTCAAAGGTCAAAGGTCAAAGACACTCCTGTCAGTCAGAGTTGGATCATACCATCGGAGCTGCAGGCTCAGGGGGGTGCTGGCCCTGTGGTGGGCCGATCCATTGTGGAGGCTGGTTCGGGGGGATAAAGGCGGGGCCAGCCGGAGGGTAGGAGGCGTTCTGAGGTGGGTAGGCGGGGTTAAAGCCCTGCAGGGGGAGATGCATCAGTAAACACTGAGGAGGAAACAGGAAGTGACCACAGCCAAGACAAACAGTGTGTGTCGGTGTATGAGTGTATATGTATAGTACAGTACAGTATATGTGTAGGAGTGTGTGTGTGTAGGTGTGTGTGTGTGTGTGTGTGTAGGAGTGTGTATGTGTGTGGGAGTGTGTGTAGGTGTGTGTGTGTGTAGGAGTGTGTATGTGTAGGTAGGTGTGTGTGTGTAGTTACCATGTTGGGGTCGTAGTAGAACGGCTGCAAACAGAAAATGAAGAACATTTTACCATCCAGACAACCACAGTTTAGCTCCATGCCCCAGTGCATGATGGGATAGTGAGTTGCTCATCTCACCACTGCTGATTGTCCAGGAGGCCTGTAGGGAGGACACGGAGCCACCGGGCCGCCGGGGGGGAGGTGGAGGGCTTCTGGGGAGGTCTGGAGACACAGACACATCTTTGTTCTCATTATTCATTATTTACTTTTCAAAATGTCAGAGGTCTGACATGAATGAGAACGTTGACGTTGTTGATGTTGACGTTGTTGATGTTCACATTGACGTTGTTGACGTTCACGTTGACATTGTTGACGTTCTTTACGTTGACGTTCATTACGTTGACGTTGTTCACGTTCACGTTGGCGTTCTTTACGTTGACATTGTTCACGTTGACGTTCTTTATGTTGATGTTCTTCACGTTGACGTTCATTACGTTGATGTTCTGTACGTTGACGTTCTTCACGTTGACGTTCATTACGTTGACGTTCTTTATGTTGACGTTCTTCACATTGACGTTCATTACGTTGACGTTCTTTACGTTGACGTCCATTACGTTGACGTTGTTCACGATGTTGACGTTCTTTATGCTGACGTTCATTACGTTGACGTTCACGATGTTGACGTTCTTTACGTTGACGTTCATTACGTTGATGTTGTTCACGTTGACGTTGTTCACATTGACGTTCTTTACGTTGATGTTCTTCACATTGACGTTGATTACATTGACATTCTTCACGTTGACGTTCATTACGTTGACGTTCTTTACGTTAACGTTCTTCACGTTGATGTTCACTACGTTGACGTTCTTTACGTTGACGTTGTTCACGTTGACGTTGTTCACATTGACGTTCATTACGTTGACGTTCTTTAGGTTGACGTTCTTCCCATTGACGTTCATTACATTGACGTTCTTCACATTGACGTTAATTACGTTGACGTTCTTCACGTTGACGTTCATTACGTTGACGTTCATTATGTTGACGTTCTTTACGTTAATGTTCTTCACGTTGACGTTCACTACGTTGACGTTCTTTACGTTGATGTTGTTCACGTTGACGCTGTTCACATTGACGTTCATTACGTTGACGTTCTTTACGTTGACGTTCTTCCCATTGACGTTCATTACGTTGACGTTCATTACGTTGACGTTCTTCACATTGACGTTCATTACGTTGATGTTCTTTACGTTGATGTTCTTCACGTTGATGTGACCGCGGCTACGTGGACATCGGTGACGTCACCGCCGACCTCCAACTTCAGCAGAGAAACAGCAGATTCTGGGGAACCTAATCCGTGCCTTTCCACGGTGACGACACTGATGTTCTGGTCACGTCAACGTGTGGAGCTCAGTGATGATGTTGATCAATAACTCTGAACACATCATCTGCCAGTAAATGATTTGATCACTGATCATCAGATTGATTTATTCTGCCTCAGCTGCAGCAGCAAGAATATGTTAATATTAATGACGCAACTCCTCCCGAGGAGGAGGAAGAGGAAGAAAAGGAGGAACAGGAGTAGGAGGAGGATGATGAGGAAGAGGAGAAGGAGGAGGAAGAGGAGCGGCAGCAATCTTCTATTCAAGCTTATCAATTCATTGGAGATCTGAACTTTGTCGTTCATTTGAAAGTCTGACTGAGTCGCTCACTGAACTGGAAACACAGAACTGATTGTATTAGTTGTTTATTTACTGTTTATTATTATTAGTTGTTTGTTTATTATAATTGTTTGTTTATTATTAGTTGTTTTGTTTATTGTTGTTACTATTGGTTGTTGTTTATGTATTGTTTATTATTATTTAGTTGTTTGTTTGTATTATTAATGCTAGTTGTTGTTTATTGTTTACCACATCATCCTGATAGCTCTTATAGATAGATAAATAATAGATAGATAGATAGATAGATAGATAGATAGATAGATAGATAGATAGATAGATAGATAGATAGATAGATAGATAGATAGATAGATAGATAGATAGATACTTTATTAATCCCCAAGGGGACTTTTTTTTGCTACAGCAGCATTTATAGATACAGGAAAGAAATCAAATAACTAAACAATATTAAATATAAAAATGCACAGTATATACAATAAAAAGAATAAAATGAAATAGAATAATTAAATTAAAACTAACTAAACAATAGTGCGAAGTTTTTTTAAACAAACAAGAAAAACAGACAACAGTGTTATTGTTGTGTGATGGATTTTGCCAGAGGTGAGTTATTGTACAGTCTTATTGCAGTGGACAAGAATGATCTCCTGTATCAGGAATGATATCCTGTATCTGGAATGATCTCCTGTATCTGGAATGATCTCCTGTATCTGGAATGATCTCCTGTATCTGGAATGATCTCCTGTATCAGGAATGATCTCCTGGATCTGGAATGATCTCCTGGATCTGGAATGATCTCCTGTATCTGGAATGATCTCCTGTATCTGGACTGATCTCCTGTATCAGGAATGATCTCCTGGATCTGGAATGATCTCCTGTATCAGGAATGATCTCCTGTATCAGGAATGATCTCCTGGATCTGGAATGATCTCCTGTATCAGGAATGATCTCCTGTATCTGGAATGATCTCCTGTATCTGGACTGATCTCCTGTATCAGGAATGATCTCCTGGATCTGGAATGATCTCCTGTATCAGGAATGATCTCCTGTATCTGGAATGATCTCCTGTATCTGGACTGATCTCCTGTATCAGGAATGATCTCCTGTATCAGGAATGATCTCCTGGATCTGGAATGATCTCCTGCATCAGGAATGATCTC